>NC_084557.2:52470691-52565691 GCF_033978685.3 Nerophis lumbriciformis
TGTTGGCTCCTTCCTCACCTGTTGGCTCCTTCCTCACCTGTGCGACGACATCACTCAGCTGTCACTCAGGGTCCTCTCACTCGGACATTGTTACTGACAGCCCCGCGTGTCCATGGCTCTCCCATAACAAGTCCCGATTACACCGCAGCAGCCAAACGTCGCCGTAGTTTAAAAATAAATCAAATATGCACACGATGATAGGACGGAAAATAGATCTTGTTAGTGCTTCCGTTCCGCCGTTACGTCCTCGCTACTCCGCTCAACGCGTGAATGGCAAGCAAACAACTAGCATGCTTAATCACGGACCCCATGATGGATGTGCTTTAGACTGTGTTGCCTTGAAGGACCCCCGGAAACCTGTGTTTCACAGCGCATATAGGGGTTTTCACCCACAGTTGACAAATACTTCAACTTTTAGCGAATCATATGCAAAACCACACACGTCATATGGTTGTATGAATTAAGTACAGTGACACTGTTTTGAATGTGAAATCATTTGTAGGTCTAATGGGAGAGTTGAGTTTATCATTTTTAGATGGTCCTCGAACGCACCATCGCGATTCAACCTTTATGTCATATTTTGGTAACGTACTTATGTCTTAGCAAGCACTATATTTTCAGTATTTTTACTTTATTTGTCATTGTAATTTATTACACACGGATGTATCAAATATACTTGTTTGTTAGTATGGGTGGTATATCGCTGAATGTGGTTTAGACTGTGTTGCCTTGAAGGACCCCCGGAAACCTGTGATTGAGAGCACATATAGGGGTTTCACCCAGACAAATGCTTAATATCTTTAGCGAATCTTATACAAAACCACACACGTCATATGGTTGTATTAATTAAGTACAGTGACATTGTTTTGAATGTGAAATCATTTGTAGGTCTAGTGGGAGGGTTGTGTTTATAATTTGTATATGGTCCTCGAACGCATCAGCGCGATTCAACCTTTATGTCACATTTTGGTAACGTTCTTATGGCTTAGCAAGCACTATATTTTCAGTATTTTTACTTTATTTTTCATTGTAATTTATTATACACGGATGTATCAAATATAATCGTTTGTTAGTATGGGTGGTATATCGCAATATCGCAATGCTAGACCCCAATATGAATGTGGTTTAGACTGTTGCCTTGAAGGACCCCCGGAAACCTGTGATTGGGAGCGCATATAGGGGTTTTCACCCACAGTTGACAAATACTTAATACCTTTAGCGAATCATATACAAAACCACACACGTCATGGTTGTATTAATTAAGTACAGTGACACTGTTTTGAATGTGAAATCATTTGTAGGTCTAGTGGGAGGGTTAAGTTTATCATTTTTAGATGGTCCTCGAATGCACCAGCAGGTGGTATATCACAATATCGCAATGCTAATCATAGACCCCAATATGAATGTGGTTTAGACTGTGTTGCCTTGAAGGATCCCCGGAAACCTGTGTTTGACAGCGCATATAGGGGTTTTCACCCACAGTTGACAAATACTTCAACTTTTAGCGAATCATATACAAAACCACACACGTCGTGGTTGTATTAATTAAGTACAGTGACACTGTTTGGAATGTGAAATCATTTGTAGGTCTAGTGGGAGGGTTGTGTTTATAATTTTTATATGGTCCTCGAACGCATCAGCGCGATTCAACGTTTATGTCATATTTTGGTAACGTACTTATGTCTTATTTTTCATTGTAATTTATTACACACGGATGTATCAAATATACTTGTGTAACCTATTTTTATGGGCTTTCCTCTTGGTGATGTTAAGTTCCTGTTATACGCTGTCATACAGTATATGCCTTGAGCTCTTATTTTGAAGGCGCTAAGAGCGGAAGTGAGGTCACGTTGTTGGAGTGGAGCGAAGGTTTTGAAAAGAAGGTAAATAAAGGGTCCTCGTGTAAACTGGAGATTCCGTGTTTATTATTTTGTAGTTTCATACCGTATAGGCGACATATATAAACCCTCGGTTACACTTGTTTGTTAGTATTGGTGGTATATCTCAATATCGCAACACTAATCATAGACCCCAATATCAATGTGGTTTAGACTGTGTTGCCTTGAAGGACCCCCGGAAACCTGTGATTGGGAGCGCATATAGGGGTTTTCACCCACAGTTGACAAATACTTAATACCTTTAGCGAATCATATACAAAACCACACACGTCATGGTTGTATTAATTAAGTACAGTGACACTGTTTTGAATGTGAAATCATTATGTTTATAATTTTTACATGGTCCTCGAACGCACCAGTAGGTGGTATATCACAATATCGCAATGCTAATCATGGACCCCAATATGAATGTGGTTTAGACTGTGTTGCCTTGAAGGACCCCCGGAAACCTATGTTTGACAGCGCATATATAGGGGTTTTCACCCACAGTTGACAAACACTTCAACTTTTAGCGAATCATATGCAAAACCATACACTTCATGGTTGAATTAATTAAGTACAGTGACACTGTTTTGAATGTGAAATCATTTGTAGGTCTAATGGGAGGGTTGAGTTTATCATTTTAGATGGTCCTCGAACGCACCATCACGATTCAACCTTTGTCATATTTTGGTAACGTACGTACTTATGTCTTAGCAAGCACTATATTTTCAGTATTTTTACTTTATTTTTCATTGTAATTTATTACACACGGATATATTAAATATAATCGTTTGTTAGTATGGGTGGTATATCGCAATATCGCAACGCTAATCATAGACCCCAATATGAATGTGGTTTAGACTGTGTTGCCTTCAAGAACCCCCGGAAAACTGTGCTTCAGAGCGCATATAGGGGTTTTCACCCACAGTTGACAAACACTTCAACTTTTAGCGAATCATATGCAAAACCATACACTTCATGGTTGAATTAATTAAGTACAGTGACACTGTTTTGAATGTGAAATCATTTGTAGGTCTAATGGGAGGGTTGAGTTTATCATTTTAGATGGTCCTCGAACGCACCATCACGATTCAACCTTTGTCATATTTTGGTAACGTACGTACTTATGTCTTAGCAAGCACTATATTTTCAGTATTTTTACTTTATTTTTCATTGTAATTTATTACACACGGATATATTAAATATAATCGTTTGTTAGTATGGGTGGTATATCGCAATATCGCAACGCTAATCATAGACCCCAATATGAATGTGGTTTAGACTGTGTTGCCTTCAAGAACCCCCGGAAAACTGTGCTTCAGAGCGCATATAGGGGTTTTCACCCACAGTTGACAAACACTTCAACTTTTAGCGAATCATATGCAAAACCACACACGTCATGGTTGAATTAATTAAGTACAGTGACACTGTTTTGAATGTGAAATCATGTGTAGGTCTAGTGGGAGGTGTGTGTTTATAATTTTTATATGGTCCTCGAACGCATCAGCGCGATTCAACCTTTATGTCACATTTTGGTAACGTACTTATGTCTTAGCAAGCACTATATTTTCAGCATTTTTACTTTATTTTTCATTGTAATTTATTACACACGGATATATCAAATATAATCGTTTGTTAGTATGGGTGGTATATCGCAATATCGCAACGCTAATCATAGACCCCAATATGAATGTGGTTTAGACTGTGTTGCCTTGAAGGACCCCCGGAAACCTGTGTTTGAGAGTGCATATAGGGGTTTTCACCCACAGTTGACAAATACTTCAACTTTTAGCGAATCATATACAAAACCACACATGTCATGGTTGAATGAATGAAGTACAGTGACACTGTTTTGAATGTGAAATCATTTGTAGGTCTAGTGGGAGGGTTGTGTTTATCATTTTTATCTGGTCCTCGAACGCATCAGCGCGATTCAACGTTTATGTCATATTTTGGTAACGTACTTATGTCTTATTTTTCATTGTAATTTATTACACACGGATGTATCAAATATACTTGTGTAACCTATTTTTATGGGCTTTCCTCTTGGTGATGTTAAGTTCCTGTTATACGCTGTCATACAGTATATGCCTTGAGCTCTTATTTTGAAGGCGCTAAGAGCGGAAGTGAGGTCACGTTGTTGGAGTGGCGCGAAGGTTTTGAAAAGAAGGTAAATAAAGGGTCCTCGTGTAAACTGGAGATTCCGTGTTTATTATTTTGTAGTTTCATACCGTATAGGCGACATATATAAACCCTCGGTTACACTTGTTTGTTAGTATTTGTGGTATATCGCAATATCGCAACGCTAATCATAGACCCCAATATCAATGTGGTTTAGACTGTGTTGCCTTGAAGGACCCCCGGAAACCTGTGATTGGGAGCGCATATAGGGGTTTTCACCCACAGTTGACAAATACTTCAACTTTTAGCGAATCATATACAAAACCACACATGTCATGGTTGAATGAATTAAGTGCAGTGACACAGTTTTGAATGTGAAATCATTTGTAGGCACTAAGTCTAGTGGAAGGGTTGACTTTATAATTTTTAGATGGTCCTCGAACGCACCAGCGCGATTCAACCTTTATGTCATATTTTGGTAACGTACTTGTGTCTTAGAAAGCACTATATTTTCAGTATTTTTACTTTATTTTTCATTGTAATATATTACACACGGATGTATCAAATATAATCGTTTGTTAGTATGGGTGGTATATCGCAATATCGCAACGCTAATCATAGACCCCAATATCAATGTGGTTTAGACTGTGTTGCCTTGAATGACCCTTGGAAAATTGTGCTTCAGAGCGCATATAAGGGTTTTCACCCACAGTTGACAAATACTTCAACTTTTAACGCATTATATACAAAACCACACACGTCACAGTTGAATGAATGAAGTCAGTGACACTTTTTTGAATGTGAAATCATTTGTAGGTCTAGTGGGAGGGTTGTGTTTATAATTTGTATATGGTCCTCGAACGCATCAGCGCGATTCAACCTTTATGTCACATTTTGGTAACGTACTTATGTCTTAGCAAGCACTATATTTTCAGTATTTTTACTTTATTTTTCATTGTAATTTATTACACACGGATGTATCAAATATAATCGTTTGTTAGTATGGGTGGTATATCGCAATATCGCAACGCTAATCATAGATGTGTGATGAATGTGGTTTAGACTGTGTTGCCTTGAAGGACCCCCGGAAACCTGTGTTTGACAGTGCATATAGGGGTTTTCACCCACAGTTGACAAATACTTCAACTTTTAGCTAATCATATACAAAACCACACACGACATGGTTGAATTAATTAAGTACAGTGACACTGTTTTGAATGTGAAATCATTTGTAGGTCTAGTGGGAGGGTTGTGTTTATCATTTTTAGATGGTCCTCGAACGCACCAACGCGATTCAACCTTTATGTCACATTTTGGTAACGTACTTATGGCTTAGCAAGCACTATATTTTCAGTATTTTTACTTTATTTTTCATTGTAATTTATTACACACGGATGTATCAAATATAATCGTTTGTTAGTATGGGTTGTATATCGCAATATCGCAACGCTAATCATAGACCCCAATATGAATGTGGTTTAGACTGTGTTGCCTTCAAGGACCCCCGGAAACCTGTGATTGAGAGCGTATATAGGGGTTTTCACCCACAGTTGACAAATACTTCAACTTTTGGCGAATCATATACAAAACCACACACGACAGGATTAATTGATTAAGTACAGTGACACTGTTTTGAATGTGAAATCATTTGTAGGTCTAGTGGGAGGGTTGAGTTCATAATTTTTAAATGGTCCTCGAACGCACCAACGCGATTCAACCTTTATGTCACATTTTGGTAACGTACTTATGGCTTAGCAAGCACTATATTTTCAGTATTTTTATTTTATTTTTCATTGTAATATATTACACACGGATGTATCAAATATAATCGTTTGTTAGTATGGGTGGTATATCGCAATATCGCAATGCCAATCATAGACCCCAATATCAATGTGGTTTAGACTGTGTTGCCTTGAAGGACCCCCGGAAACCTGTGATTGGGAGCGCATATAGGGGTTTTCACCCACAGTTGACAAATACTTAATATCTTTAGCGAATCATGTACAAAACCACACATGTCATGGTTGAATGAATTAAGTGCAGTGACACAGTTTTGAATGTGAAATCATTTGTAGGCACTAAGTCTAGTGGGAGGGTTGACTTTATAATTTTTAGATGGTCCTCGAACGCACCATCGCGATTCAACCTTTATGTCATATTTTGGTAACGTACTTTGTGTCTTAGCAAGCACTATACTTTCAGTATTTTTACTTTATTTTTCATTGTAATTTATTACACACGGATGTATTAAATATAATCGTTTGTTAGTATGGGGGGTATTTTACAATATCACAATGCTAATCATGGACCCCAATATGAATGTGGTTTAGACTGTGTTGCCTTGAAGGACCCCCGGAAACCTGTGATTGGGAGCACATATAGGGGTTTTCACCCACAGTTGACAAATACTTAATACCTTTAGCGAATCATATACAAAACCACACACGCAGTTGTATTAATTAAGTACAGTGACACTGTTTTTAATGTGAAATCATTTGTAGGTCTAGTGGGAAGGTTGTGTTTATAATTTTTAGATGGTCCTCGAACGCACCAGCAGGTGGTATATCACAATATCGCAATGCTAATCATGGACCCCAATATGAATGTGGTTTAGACTGTGTTGCCTTGAAGGACCCCCGGAAACCTGTGATTGGGAGCGCATATAGGGGTTTTCACCCACAGTTGACAAATACTTCAACTTTTAGCGAATCGTATACAAAACACACTGAATGAATGAAGTACAGTACGTGACACTATTTTGAATGTGAAATCATTTGTAGGTCTAGTGGGAATGTTGTGTTTATAATTTTTATATGGTCCTCGAACGCATCAGCGCGATTCAACGTTTATGTCATATTTTGGTAACGTACTTATGTCTTAGCAAGCACTATATTTTCAGTATTTTTACTTTATTTGTCATTGTAATTTATTACACACGGATGTATCAAATATAATCGTTTGTTAGTATGGGTGGTATATCGCAATATCGCAACGCTAATCATAGACCCCAATATGAATGTGGTTTAGACTGTGTTGCCTTGAAGGACCCCCGGAAACCTGTGTTTGACAGCGCATATAGGGATTTTCACCCACAGTTGACAAATACTTCAACTTTTAGCGAATCATATGCAAAACCACACACGTCATGGTTGAATTAATTAAGTACAGTGACACTGTTTTGAATGTGAAATCATTTGTAGGTCTAGTGGGAGGGTTGTGTTTATAATTTTTATCTGGTCCTCGAACGCATCAGCGCGATTCAACGTTTATGTCATATTTTGGTAACGTGCTTATGTCTTATTTTTCATTGTAATTTATTACACACGGATGTATCAAATATACTTGTGTAACCTATTTTTATGGGCTTTCCTCTTGGTGATGTTAAGTTCCTGTTATACGCTGTCATACAGTATATGCCTTGAGCTCTTATTTTGAAGGCGCTAAGAGCGGAAGTGAGGTCACGTTGTTGGAGTGGAGCGAAGGTTTTGAAAAGAAGGTAAATAAAGGGTCCTCGTGTAAACTGGAGATTCCGTGTTTATTATTTTGTAGTTTCATACCGTATAGGCGACATATATAAACCCTCGGTTACACTTGTTTGTTAGTATTGGTGGTATATCGCAATATCGCAACGCTAATCATAGACCCCAATATGAATGTGGTTTAGACTGTGTTGCCTTGAAGGACCCCCGGAAACCTGTGATTGGGAGCGCATATAGGGGTTTTCACCCACAGTTGACAAATACTTCAACTTTTAGCGAATCATATGCAAAACCACACACGTCATGGTTGAATGAATTAAGTACAGTGACACAGTTTTGAATGTGAAATCATTTGTAGGCACTAAGTCTAGTGGGAGGTTTGACTTTATAATTTTTAGATGGTGCTCGAACGCACCAGCGCGATTCAACCTGTCATATTTTGGTAACGTACTTATGTCTTAGCAAGCACTATATTTTCAGTATTTTTACTTTATTTTTCATTGTAATTTATTACACACGGATGTATCAAATGTAATTGTTTGTTAGTATGGGTGGTATATCGCAATATCGCAACGCCATAGACCCCAATATGAATGTGGTTTAGACTGTGTTGCCTTGAAGGACCCCCGGAAACCTGTGTTTAACAGCGCATATAGGGGTTTTCACCCACAGTTGACAAATACTTCAACTTTTAGCGAATCATATGCAAAACCATACACGTCATGGTTGAATAAATTAAGTACAGTGACACTGTTTTGAATGTGAAATCATTTGTAGGTCTAATGGGAGGGTTGAGTTTATCATTTTTAGATGGTCCTCGAACGCACCAGCGCGATTCAACCTTTATGTCATATTTTGGTAACGTACTTATGTCTTAGCAAGCACTATATTTTCAGTATTTTTACTTTATTTGTCATTGTAACTTAGTACACACGGATGTATTAAATATAATCGTTTGTTAGTATGGGGGGTATTTTACAATATCACAATGCTAATCATGGACCCCAATATGAATGTGGTTTAGACTGTGTTGCCTTGAAGGACCCCCGGAAACCTGTGATTGGGGGCGCATATAGGGGTTTTCACCCACAGTTGACAAATACTTCAACTTTTGGCGAATCATATACAAAACCACACACGACATGATTAATTGATTAAGTACAGTGACACTCTTTTGAATGTGAAATCATTTGTAGGTCTAGTGGGAGGGTTGTGTTTATAATTTTTATATGGTCCTCGAACGCATCAGCGCGATTCAACGTTTATGTCATATTTTGGTAACGTACTTATGTCTTATTTTTCATTGTAATTTATTACACACGGATGTATCAAATATACTTGTGTAACCTATTTTTATGGGCTTTCCTCTTGGTGATGTTAAGTTCCTGTTATACGCTGTCATACAGTATATGCCTTGAGCTCTTATTTTGAAGGCGCTAAGAGCGGAAGTGAGGTCACGTTGTTGGAGTGGAGCGAAGGTTTTGAAAAGAAGGTAAATAAAGGGTCCTCGTGTAAACTGGAGATTCCGTGTTTATTATTTTGTAGTTTCATACCGTATAGGCGACATATATAAACCCTCGGTTACACTTGTTTGTTAGTATTGGTGGTATATCTCAATATCGCAACGCTAATCATAGACCCCAATATGAATGTGGTTTAGACTGTGTTGCCTTGAAGGACCCCCGGAAACCTGTTATTGGGAGAGCATACAGGGTTTTCACTCACAGTTGACAAATACTTAATACCTTTAGCGAATCATATACAAAACCACACACGTCATTGTATTAATTAAGTACAGTGACACTGTTTTGAATGTGAAATCATTTGTAGGTCTAGTGGGAGGGTTGTGTTTATAATTTTTTAGATGGTCCTCGAACGCACCAGCAGGTGGTATATCACAATATCGCAATGCTAATCATGGACCCCAATATGAATGTGGTTTAGACTGTGTTGCCTTGAAGGACCCCCGGAAAACCGTGCTTCAGAGCGCATATAGGGGTTTTCACCCACAGTTGACAAATACTTCAACTTTTAGCGAATCATATACAAAACCACACACGACATGATTCAATTGATTAAGTACAGTGACACTGTTTTGAATGTGAAATCATTTGTAGGTCTAGTGGGAGGGTTGAGTTCATAATTTTTTAGATGGTCCTCGAACGCATCAGGGCGATTCAACGTTTATGTCATATTTTGGTAACGTTTATGTAGCAATTAAGCACTATATTTTCAGTATTTTTACTTTATTTTTCATTGTAATTTATTACACACGGATATATCAAATATAATCGTTTGTTAGTATGGGTGGTATATCGCATTATCACGCTAATCATAGACCCCAATATGAATGTGGTTTAGACTGTGTTGCCTTGAAGGACCCCCGGAAAACTGCTTCAGAGCGCATATAGGGGTTTTCACCCACAGTTGACAAATACTTCAACTTTTAACGAATTATATACAAAACCACACACGGCATGGTTGAACGAATTAAGTACAGTGACACTGTTTTGAATGTGAAATATTTTTTAGGTCTAGTGGGAGGGTTGAGTTTATCATTTTTAGATGGTCCTCGAACGCACCAGCGCGATTCAACCTTTATGTCATATTTTGGTAACGTACTTATGTCTTAGCAAGCACTATATTTTCAGTATTTTTACTTTATTTTTCATTGTAATTTATTACACACGGATGTATCAAATATAATCGTTTGTTAGTATGGGTGGTTTATCACAATTAATATACTATTACAATAATATAATTATAAACTGGTGCGTTCTGTGTTAGTTAAAAAATAATTTCAAATATTATGATAACATTTTAACTGTTTCACTGATTCATGTCTTACTAAGCAATATTCTACTATTCTTAGAATGTTACTATCAGATGTATTATATTGATAAATTATTTGTACAATCACATATGAACAGGCAAAGCACACTGTAAATATTATATTTGATCTAAACCTAAATGATAAACTATAGCAGGGGTCTGCAAATGTTACTATTAAATAAAGATTTTACCGCCTCTTCAACTGAAGAAAAATAGTATCGAGTCGCAAAATGTAACACAGTTTATACATTTTTAAAAAGTTTTCATCTTTATTTTTTCATTTACGGGAAAGCCAATATTTGTGCCTTATGACTCAGCGTGTGCGCATTCATGGCCTCACAGAAAATTGGAAATTATACAACTCTTTTTAAAAAAGCAAATTTTCCTCATTCTGTTGTAAAAAAAAAAAAATCTGAGGGGGGCCACAACAAGAGCCACATGTGGCTGCAGACTGCTGGTCTACAGAAAAAATATATTTTGCTCTTAAATTTTAGTTTTTCACAACAAATTCATGTTTTTTTTTTTGTAATTACAGTTCGCATGTATGTCACCTCATGTCATCGCTTTGATTAAATAATATGTGTGTGGAGGGAGGTGTGGCCAGCGCGCCTGCAGGAACAAAGGTCACCGCCTCTGTCTGTGGTGCTGAGGACGAGCACCATCGGATGGTGCTGACGGCGAGACACAGCTGACAGGTGATTAGATTTCTCAGGTGGTACGTGTTAATCTAATCATCTGTTGTTTTTAACAGTAGGCGGCCGATAGCAGGAGGGGAGAGAGGATACGGACGTGACTGAAAAGTCACGTTCTGCTGGAGAAAGACTTTGACAAAAATCCATGCACATTAAAACGTTGTTAAAACTGCACGCTTGGCTCCTGTGCCGTGTCTACAGTGGAACTGCTAGGAAGCAACTTCTACAATGTGCTTAAAACCCAAGCAACAATCTTTGGAGACATTTATTTCTGAATTGTGACAATGTACTTTGAATGGAATAAAAAACGATCCCTGAGAGAGTCACGCAACATATCAAAGTCAGAGATGAACTCCCCGCATTGGGAGTAGTGAGGTATATATAAACAGGGAAAAAAAAGAATACAACTAAAAGAGTTGAAAGCTGCACTGCGTGTCCCAACCACAAACATGGAGACAGAAGCTTGAATGCATCAACACAAAATTGAGCAGATCTGCAGCAATAAATTGAAATAAAGGACAGGACAGCACATTGAAAGTTGATGTTAACGAGCAGAAAGCTGCTGACACGGAACATTCATTACATTTAAAACATGCACACTCACACTCTGTCTGATTGTCTCATGCAGTGGAACTCATTGAAATCAGATTGGGGTGAGGTCTTTGGTGAACACATTATCCATCCATCCATCCATTTTAAGAGTGGGACCCTTTTGGATCCCTAAGAACTTTAGTGGGATTTTTTTAAACTGTCATTGTTCAAAAATAATGAATCAAACTCCTTTTTTTATTTAATTATTGACATATTGAAGGCTACAATTACTTCGCATCAAATATTCCACTTTGAATTTTTAACACTTTTATGAGTGAGACCCTTTTGGATCCCTAAGAACTTTAGTGGGATTTTTTTAAACTGTCATTGTTCAAAAATAATGAATCAAAATCCTTTTTTTATTTAATTATTGACATATTTAAGGCTACAATTACTTCACATCAAATATTCCACTTTGAATTTTTAACACTTTTATGAGTGGGACCCTTTTGGATCCCTGAGAACTTTAGTGGGATTTTTTAAAACTGTCATTGTTCAAAATAATGAATCAAAATAATTATTTAATTATTGACATATTTAAGGCTACAATTACTTAGCATCAAATATTCCACTTTGAATTTTTAACACTTTTATGAGTGGGACCCTTTTGGATCCCCAAAAACTTTAGTGGGATTTTTTAAAACTGTCATTGTTCAAAAATAATGAATCAAAATAATTTTTAAATGTAATTATTGACATATTTAAGGCTACAATTACTTTGCATCAAATATTCCACTCTGAATTTTTAACACTTTTATGAGTGGGACCCTTTTGGATCCCCAAGAACTTTAGTGGGATTTTTTAAAACTGTCATTGTTCAAAAATAATGAATCAAAATAATTTTTAAATTTAATTATTGACATATTTAAGGCTACAATTACTTCGCATCAAACATTCCACTTTGAATTTTTAACACTTTTATGAGTGGGACCCTTTTGGATCCCCAAGAACTTTAGTGGGATTTTTTTTTAAACTGTCATTGTTAAAAAATAATGAATCAAAATTATTTTTAAATTTAATTATTGACATATTTAAGGCTACAATTACTTCGCATCAAATATTCCACTTTGAATTTTTAACACTTTTATGAGTGGGACCCTTTTGGATCCCCAAGAACTTTAGTGGGATTTTTTTAAACTGTCATTGTTAAAAAATAATGAATCAAAATAATTTTTAAATTTAATTATTGACATATTTAAGGCTACAATTACTTAGCATCAAATATTCCACTTTGAATTTTTAACACTTTTATGAGTGGGACCCTTTTGGATCCCCAAGAACTTTAGTGGGATTTTTTAAAACTGTCATTGTTAAAAAAAAAATGAATCAAAATAATTTTTAAATTTAATTATTGACATATTTAAGGCTACAATTACTTCGCATCAAATATTCCACTTTGAATTTTTAACACTTTTATGACTGGGACCCTTTTGGATCCCTAAGAACTTTAGTGGGTTTTTTTCAAAACTGTCATTGTTCAAAATAATGAATCAAAATAATTGTTTTATTTAATTATTGACATATTTAAGGCTACAATTACTTAGCATCAAATATTCCACTTTGAATTTTTAACACTTTTATGAGTGGGACCCTTTTGGATCCCTAAGAACTTTAGTGGGATTTTTTTAAACTGTGATTGTTAAAAAATAATGAATCAAAATCCTTTTTTTATTTAATTATTGACATATTTAAGGCTACAATTACTTCACATCAAATATTCCACTTTGAATTTTTAACACTTTTATGAGTGGGACCCTTTTGGATCCCTGAGAACTTTAGTGGGATTTTTTAAAACTGTCATTGTTCAAAATAATGAATCAAAATAATTATTTAATTATTGACATATTTAAGGCTACAATTACTTAGCATCAAATATTCCACTTTGAATTTTTAACACTTTTATGAGTGGGACCCTTTTGGATCCCCAAAAACTTTAGTGGGATTTTTTAAAACTGTCATTGTTCAAAAATAATGAATCAAAATAATTTTTAAATGTAATTATTGACATATTTAAGGCTACAATTACTTTGCATCAAATATTCCACTCTGAATTTTTAACACTTTTATGAGTGGGACCCTTTTGGATCCCCAAGAACTTTAGTGGGATTTTTTAAAACTGTCATTGTTCAAAAATAATGAATCAAAATAATTTTTAAATTTAATTATTGACATATTTAAGGCTACAATTACTTCGCATCAAACATTCCACTTTGAATTTTTAACACTTTTATGAGTGGGACCCTTTTGGATCCCCAAGAACTTTAGTGGGATTTTTTTTTAAACTGTCATTGTTAAAAAATAATGAATCAAAATTATTTTTAAATTTAATTATTGACATATTTAAGGCTACAATTACTTCGCATCAAATATTCCACTTTGAATTTTTAACACTTTTATGAGTGGGACCCTTTTGGATCCCCAAGAACTTTAGTGGGATTTTTTTAAACTGTCATTGTTAAAAAATAATGAATCAAAATAATTTTTAAATTTAATTATTGACATATTTAAGGCTACAATTACTTAGCATCAAATATTCCACTTTGAATTTTTAACACTTTTATGAGTGGGACCCTTTTGGATCCCCAAGAACTTTAGTGGGATTTTTTAAAACTGTCATTGTTAAAAAAAAAATGAATCAAAATAATTTTTAAATTTAATTATTGACATATTTAAGGCTACAATTACTTCGCATCAAATATTCCACTTTGAATTTTTAACACTTTTATGACTGGGACCCTTTTGGATCCCTAAGAACTTTAGTGGGTTTTTTTCAAAACTGTCATTGTTCAAAATAATGAATCAAAATAATTGTTTTATTTAATTATTGACATATTTAAGGCTACAATTACTTAGCATCAAATATTCCACTTTGAATTTTTAACACTTTTATGAGTGGGACCCTTTTGGATCCCTAAGAACTTTAGTGGGATTTTTTTAAACTGTGATTGTTAAAAAATAATGAATCAAAATAATTTTTAAATTTAAATATTGACATATTTAAGACTACAATTACTTAGCATCAAATATTCCACTTTGAATTTTTAACACTTTTATGAGTGGGACCCTTTTGGGTCCCTAAGAACTTTAGTGGGATTTTTTTAAACTGTCATTGTTCAAAAATAATGAATCAAAATCCTTTTTTTATTTAATTATTGACATATTTAAGGCTACAATTACTTAGCATCAAATATTCCATTTTGAATTTTTAACACTTTTATGAGTGGGACCCTTTTGGATCCCTAAGAACTTTAGTGGGGGTTTTTTAAACTGTGATTGTTAAAAAATAATGAATCAAAATAATTTTTAAATTTAATTATTGACATATTTAAGACTACAATTACTTAGCATCAAATATTCCACTTTGAATTTTTAACACTTTTATGAGTGGGACCCTTTTGGATCCCCAAGAACTTTAGTGGGATTTTTTAAAACTGTCATTGTTCAAAAATAATGAATCAAAATAATTGTTTTATTTAATTATTGACATATTTAAGGCTACAATTACTTTGCATCAAATATTCCACTTTGAATTTTTAACACTTTTATGAGTGGGACCCTTTTGGATCCCTAAGAACTTTAGTGGGATTTTTTAAAAACTGTCATTGTTAAAAAATAATGAATCAAAATCATTTTTAAATTTAATTATTGACATATTTAAGGCTACAATTACTTAGCATCAAATATTCCACTTTGAATTTTTAACACTTTTATGAGTGGGACCCTTTTGGATCCCTAAGAACTTTAGTGGGATTTTTTTAAAACTGTCATTGTTCAAAATAATGAATCAAAATAATTGTTTTATTTAATTATTGACATATTTAAGGCTACAATTACTTAGCATCAAATATTCAACTTTGAATTTTTAACACTTTTATGAGTGGGACCCTTTTGGATCCCCAAGAACTTTAGTGGGATTTTTTAAAACTGTCATTGTTAAAAAATAATGAATCAAAATAATTTTTAAATTTAATTATTGACATATTTAAGGCTACAATTACTTAGCATCAAATATTCCACTTTGAATTTTTAACACTTTTATGAGTGGGACCCTTTTGTATCCCTAAGAACTTTAGTGGGATTTTTTAAAACTGTCATTGTTCAAAAATAATGAATCAAAATAATTTTTAAATGTAATTATTGACATATTTAAGGCTACAATTACTTCACATCAAATATTCCACTTTGAATTTTTAACACTTTTATGAGTGGGACCCTTTTGGATCCCTAAGAACTTTAGTGTTTTTTTTTTTAAACTGTCATTGTTAAAAAATAATGAATCAAAATAATTTTTAAATTTAATTATTGACATATTTAAGGCTACAATTACCTAGCATCAAATATTCCACTTTGAATTTTTAACACTTTTATGAGTGGGACCCTTTTGGATCCCCAAGAACTTTAGTGGGATTTTTTAAAACTGTCATTGTTAAAAAATAATGAATCAAAATAATTTTTAAATTTAATTATTGACATATTTAAGGCTACAATTACTTAGCATCAAATATTCCACTTTGAATTTTTAACACTTTTATGAGTGGGACCCTTTTGTATCCCTAAGAACTTTAGTGGGATTTTTTAAAACTGTCATTGTTCAAAAATAATGAATCAAAATAATTTTTAAATGTAATTATTGACATATTTAAGGCTACAATTACTTCACATCAAATATTCCACTTTGAATTTTTAACACTTTTATGAGTGGGACCCTTTTGGATCCCTAAGAACTTTAGTGTTTTTTTTTTTAAACTGTCATTGTTAAAAAATAATGAATCAAAATAATTTTTAAATTTAATTATTGACATATTTAAGGCTACAATTACCTAGCATCAAATATTCCACTTTGAATTTTTAACACTTTTATGAGTGGGACCCTTTTGGATCCCCAAGAACTTTAGTGGGATTTTTTAAAACTGTCATTGTTAAAAAATAATGAATCAAAATAATTGTTTTATTTAATTATTGACATATTTAAGGCTACAATTACTTAGCATCAAATATTCCACTTTGAATTTTTAACACTTTTATGAGTGGGACCCTTTTGGATCCCCAAGAACTTTAGTGGGATTTTTTAAAACTGTCATTGTTAAAAAATAATGAATCAAAATAATTTTTAGATTTAACTATTGACATATTTAAGGCTACAATTACTTAGCATCAAATATTCCACTTTGAATTTTTAACACTTTTATGAGTGGGACCCTTTTGGAGCCCTAAGAACTTTAGTGGGGGTTTTTTAAACTGTCATTGTTAAAAAATAATGAATCAAAGTAATTTTTAAATTTAACCATTGACATATTTAAGGCTACAATTACTTAGCATCAAATATTCCACTTTGAATTGTAAACACTTTTATGAGTGGGACCCTTTTGGATCCCTAAGAACTTTAGTGGGATTTTTTAAAACTGTCATTGTTCAAAATAATGAATCAAAATAATTGTTTTATTTAATTATTGACACATTTAAGGCTACAATTACTTAGCATCAAATATTCCACTTTGAATTTTTAACACTTTTATGAGTGGGACCCTTTTGGATCCCTAAGAACTTTAGTGGGTTTTTTTTAAACTGTCATTGTTCAAAAATAATGAGTCAAAATAATATTTAAATTTAATTATTGACATATTTAAGGCTACAATTACTTAGCATCAAATATTCAACTTTGAATTTTTAACACTTTTATGAGTGGGACCCTTTTGGATCCCTAAGAACTTTAGTGGGATTTTTTTAAACTGTCATTGTTCAAAAATAATTAATCAAAATAATTGTTTTATTTAATTATTGACATATTTAAGGCTACAATTACTTCGCATCAAATATTCCACTTTGAATTTTTAACACTTTTATGAGTGGGACCCTTTTGGATCCCCAAAAACTTTATTGGGATTTTTTTTTTAAACTGTCATTGTTAAAAAAATAATGAATTAAAATCCTTTTTTTATTTAATTATTGACATATTTAAGGCTACAATTACTTAGCATCAAATATTCTACTTTGAATTTTTAACACTTTTATGAGTGGGACCCTTTTGGATCCCTAAGAACTTTAGTGTTTTTTTTTTAAACTGTCATTGTTAAAAAATAATTAATCAAAATATTTTTTAAATTTAATTATTGACATATTTAAGGCTACAATTACTTCGCATCAAATATTCCACTTTGAATTTTTAACACTTTTATGAGTGGGACCCTTTTGGATCCCCAAGAACTTTAGTGGGATTTTTTAAAACTGTCATTGTTAAAAAATAATGAATCAAAATAATTTTTAAATTTAATTATTGACATATTTAAGGCTACAATCACTTAGCATCAAATATTCCACTTTGAATTTTCAACACTTTTATGAGTGGGACCCTTTTGGATCCCCAAGAACTTTAGCGGGATTTTTTAAAACTGTCATTGTTAAAAAATAATGAATCTAAATAATTTTTACATTTAATTATTGACATATTTAAGGCTACAATTACTTAGCATCAAATATTCCACTTTGAATTTTTAACACTTTTATGAGTGGGACCCTTTTGGATCCCTAAGAACTTTAGTGGGATTTTATAAAACTGTGATTGTTAAAAAATAATGAATCAAAATAATTTTTAGATTTAACTATTGACATATTTAAGGCTACAATTACTTAGCATCAAATATTCATCTTTGAATTTTTAACGCTTTTATGAGTGGGACCCTTTTGGATCCCTAAGAACTTTAGTGTTTTTTTAAACTGTCATTGTTAAAAAATAATGAATCAAAATAATTTTTAAATTTAACTATTGACATATTTAAGGCTACAATTACTTAGCATCAAATATTCCACTTTGAATTTTTAACACTTTTATGAGTGGGACCCTTTTGGATCCCTAAGAACTTTAGTGGTTTTTTTTTTAAACTGTCATTGTTCAAAAATAATGAATCAAAATCCTTTTTTTTATTTAATTATTGACATATTTAAGGCTACAATGACTTCGTATCAAATATTCCACTTTGAATTTTTAACACTTTTATGAGTGGGACCCTTTTGGATCCCTAAGAACTTTAGTGGGATTTTTTTTAAACTGTCATTGTTCAAAAATAATGAATCAAAATCCTTTTTTTTATTTAATTATTGACATATTGAAGGCTACAATTACTTCACATCAAATATTCCACTTTGAATTTTTAACACTTTTATGAGTGGGACCCTTTTGGATCCCCAAGAACTTTAGTGGGATTTTTTTTAAACTGTCATTGTTAAAAAATAATGAATCAAAATAATTTTTAAATTTAATTATTGACATATTTAAGGCTACAATTACTTCGCATCAAATATTCCACTTTGAATTTTTAACACTTTTATGAGTGGGACCCTTTTGGATCCCTAAGAACTTTAGTGGGTTTTTTTTAAACTGTCATTGTTCAAAAATAATGAATCAAAATAATTTTTAAATTTAATTATTGACATATTTAAGGCTACAATACTTAGCATTAAATATTCCACTTTGAATTTTTAACACTTTTATGAGTGAGACCCTTTTGGATCCCCAAGAACTTTAGTGGGATTTTTTAAAACTGTCATTGTTAAAAAATAATGAATCAAAATAATTTTTAAATTTAATTATTGACATATTTAAGGCTACAATTACTTCACATCAAATATTCCACTTTGAATTTTTAACACTTTTATGAGTGGGACCCTTTTGGATCCCTAAGAACTTTAGTGGGGGGTTTTTAAACTGTCATTGTTAAAAAATAATGAATCAAAATAATTTTTAAATTTAATTATTGACATATTTAAGGCTACAATTACTTAGCATCAAATATTCCACTTTGAATTTTTAACACTTTTATGAGTGGGACCCTTTTGGATCCCCAAGAACTTTATTGGGATTTCTTTTTTCAAACTGTCATTGTTAAAAAGATAATGAATCAAAATCATTTTTTTATTTAATTATTGACATATTTAAGGCTACAATTACTTAGCATCAAATATTCCACTTTGAATTTTTAACACTTTTATGAGTGGGACCCTTTTGGATCCCCAAGAACTTTAGTGGGATTTTTTAAAACTGTCATTGTTCAAAAATAATGAATCAAAATCCTTTTTTTATTTAATTATTGACATATTTAAGGCTATAATTACTTCACATCAAATATTCCACTTTGAATTTTTAACACTTTTATGAGTGGGACCCTTTTGGATCCCCAAAAACTTTAGTGGGATTTTTTAAAACTGTCATTGTTAAAAAATAATGAATCAAAATAATTTTTAAATTTAATTATTGACATATTTAAGGCTACAATTACTTCACATCAAGTGAATTTTTAACACTTTTATGAGTGGGACCCTTTTGGATCCCTAAGAACTTTAGTGGGGTTTTTTTTAAACTGTCATTGTTAAAAAATAATGAATCAAAATAATTTTTAAATTTAATTATTGACATATTTAAGGCTACAATTACTTAGCATCAAATATTCCACTTTGAATTTTTAACACTTTTATGAGTGGGACCCTTTTGGATCCCTAAGAACTTTAGTGGGATTTTTTTAAACTGTCATTGTTCAAAAATAATTAATCAAAATAATTGTTTTATTTAATTATTGACATATTTAAGGCTACAATTACTTAGCATCAAATATTCCACTTTGAATTTTGAACACTTTTATGAGTGGGACCCTTTTGGATCCCCAAGAACTTTAGTGGGATTTTTTAAAACTGTCATTGTTCAAAATAATGAATCAAAGTACTTATTTAATTATTGACATATTTAAGGCTACAATGACTTCGCATCAAATATTCCACTTTGAATTTTTAACACTTTTATGAGTGGGACCCTTTTGGATCCCTAAGAACTTTAGTGGGATTTTTTTAAACTGTCATTGTTCAAAATAATGAATCAAAATAATTGTTTTATTTAACTATTGACATATTTAAGGCTACAATTACTTAGCATCAAATATTCCACTTTGAATTTTTAACACTTTTATGAGTGGGACCCTTTTGGATCCCCAAGAACTTTAGTGGGATTTTTTTTAAACTGTGATTGTTAAAAAATAATGAATCAAAATAATTTTTAGATTTAACTATTGACATATTTAAGGCTACAATTACTTAGCATCAAATATTCAACTTTGAATTTTTTAACACTTTTATGAGTGGGACTCTTTTGGATCCCCAAGAACTTTAGTGGGATTTTTTTAAACTGTCATTGTTAAAAAATAATGAATCAAAATCATTTTAAAATTTAATTATTGACATATTTAAGGCTACAATTACTTCACATCAAATATTCCACATTGAATTTTTAACACTTTTATGAGTGGGACCCTTTTGGATCCCTAAGAACTTAAGTGGGATTTTTTTAAACTGTCATTGTTAAAAAATAATGAATCAAAATAATTTTTAAATTTAATTATTGACATATTTAAGGCTACAATTACTTAGCATCAAATATTCCACTTTGAATTTTTAACACTTTTATGAGTGGGACCCTTTTGGATCCCTAAGAACTTTAGTGGGATTTTTTTAAACTGTCATTGTTCAAAATAATGAATCAAAATAATTGTTTTATTTAATTATTGACATATTTAAGGCTACAATTACTTAGCATCAAATATTCCACTTTGAATTTTTAACACTTTTATGAGTGGGACCCTTTTGGATCCCCAAGAACTTTAGTGGGATTTTTTAAAACTGTCATTGTTCAAAAATAATGAATCAAAATCCTTTTTTTATTAAATTATTGACATATTTAAGGCTACAATTACTTCACATCAAATATTCCACTTTGAATTTTCAGCACTTTTATGAGTGGGACCCTTTTGGATCCCTAAGAACTTTAGTGGGATTTTTTTAAACTGTCATTGTTCAAAATAATGAATCAAAATAATTATTTAATTATTGACATATTTAAGGCTACAATGACTTCGCATCAAATATTTCACTTTGAATTTTTAACACTTTTATGAGTGGGACCCTTTTGGAACCCCAAGAACTTTAGTGGGATTTTTTAAAACTGTCATTGTTCAAAAATAATGAATACAAATAATTGTTTTATTTAATTATTGACATATTTAATGCTACAATGACTTTGCATCAAATATTCCACTTTGAATTTTTAACACTTTTATGAGTGGGACCCTTATGGATCCCCAAGAACTTTAGTGGGATTTTTTTTTTTTAACTGTCATTGTTAAAAAAATAATGAATCAAAATCCTTTTTTTATTTAATTATTGACATATTTAAGGCTACAATTACTTAGCATCAAATATTCAACTTTGAATTTTTTAACACTTTTATGAGTGGGACCCTTTTGGATCCCTAAAAACTTTAGTGGGATTATTTTTTTTAAACTGTTATTGCTCAAATAATAAGGAATCAAAATAGTATTAATAATTATTGACCTATTTAAGGCTACAATTACTTAGCATCAAATATTCCACTTTGAATTTTTAACACTTCTATGAGTGGGACCCTTTTGGATCCCCAAGAACTTTAGTGGGATTTTTTAAAACTGTCATTGTTCAAAAATAATGAATCAAAATAATTGTTTTATTTAATTATTGACATATTTAAGGCTACAATTACTTCACATCAAATATTCCACTTTGAATTTTTAACACTTTTATGAGTGGGACCCTTTTGGATCCCTAAGAACTTTAGTGGGATTTTTTAAAACTGTCATTGTTCAAAAATAATGAATCGAAATAATTGTTTTATTTAATTATTGACATATTTAAGGCTACAATTACTTCACATCAAATATTCCACTTTGAATTTTTAACACTTTTATGAGTGGGACCCTTTTGGATCCCCAATAACTTTAGTGGGATTATTTTTTTTAAACTGTTATTGCTCAAATAATAAGGAATCAAAATAGTATTAATAATTATTGACCTATTTAAGGCTACAATTACTTAGCATCAAATATTCCACTTTGAATTTTTAACACTTTTATGAGTGGGACCCTTTTGGATCCCCAAGAACTTTAGTGGGATTTTTTAAAACGGTCATTGTTAAAAAATAATGAATCAAAATAATTGTTTTATTTAGTTATTGACATATTTAAGGCTACAATTACTTAGCATCAAATATTCCACTTTGAATTTTTAACACTTTTACAAATGGGACCCTTTTAGATCCCCAATAACTTTAGTGGGATTTTTTTTTTTAAACTGTTATTGCTCAAATAATAAGGAATCAAAATCAATAGTATAAATAATTATTGACTTATTTAAGGCTTCGTTTACTTTACATCAAATATTACACTTTGGAAATATTTCAGGGGAAAATATTGCATATTTTGTGTGTTTGCCATAAAAAAACTGTGTTTTCTTGAACAAAAAAAACATGCTTCATATCAACAGATAGATCTGAAATTGATTAACAGACATTATATTACATTCAATGTCTGTTTGGTCAAAACTATGACATTTGTATTGTTATTATCATTATTACGGGTGTATATTTCTGCACAGAAAAAGGCACATTGCAAGATTGACGATGACATGACTTGACAGAGACAATAATTATTAGTTAGTCATAATAAGTTAAGTTTTTCTTAATTTACACCACGGCATACACTGCTCAAACACACACATTTACATCAAAACAATCTTTTTTTCCAGTTAAGACTAATGTGCAATGCATAATAAGGCACGTCACCGGCGTGTCCTCAACGAGGCCAGGTCCTTGCAGCCGCGGTGACATACCCTATCTTCATTTAGTACTCTCTTTTTGAGTCAGCAGTACCTCCAGTGGAAACAACAACTGATGTTATCAGTACCATCTCCATGGCAACAACCTTGACTGCGAGCTGGTAGGATCTGGAGTGGCCCAGTCTGTCTGCTTGCTGAACAGTAGTCATGACAATTAGGAAGTCACAAAACTTGCTCCAACTTTAAAGTGCCTCTGGTCGCTCTAAAGGTTTTAGTATGTCGAGGGGGCGAGGGTGGGTGGGGGGGTCACCTTGGTCCGGGTGACATGCGGCGGTTCCACATGCCACGTTTGGAGTGGTAATGGTGGAAGAAGTTGCGTAAGAAGATCCGCTCGACCTCCAATCCACCCTGGAGGATCCTGTAGCAAGAAAACAAAAGTATGTTATTGTTCTGATGCACCTGTGCCTTCTTGATGTGCTGAAGAGGCTAAAACAACATAATAGTACACTTTAGTGTTGTCTACACACCAATATTTTGGTACCAAAAAGTACAAACCCCGTTTCCATATGAGTTGGGAAATTGTGTTAGATGTAAATATAAACGAGGGAGGTGCTGGACATTGAGTCCGAATGGACCATGTTCCGCGCCTCTATTGTCGAAGCGGCTGATTGGAGCTGTGGCCGCAAGGTAGTTGGTGCTTGTCGTGGCGGTAATCCTAGAACCCGTTGGTGGACACCGGCGGTGAGGGATGCCGTCAAGCTGAAGAAGGAGTCCTATCGGGTTCTTTTGGCTCATAGGACTCCTGAAGCAGCGGACAGGTACCGACAGGCCAAGCGGTGTGCGGCTTCAGCGGTCGCAGAGGCAAAAACTCGGACATGGGAGGAGTTCGGTGAGGCCATGGAAAACGACTTCCGGACGGCTTCGAAGCAATTCTGGACCACCATCCGCCGCCTCAGGAAGGGAAAGCAGTGCACTATCAACACCGTGTATGGCGAGGATGGTGTTCTGCTGACCTCGACTGCGGATGTTGTGGATCGGTGGAGGGAATACTTCGAAGACCTCCTCAATCCCACCAACACGTCTTCCTATGAGGAAGCAGTGCCTGGGGAGTCTGTGGTGGGCTCTCCTATTTCTGGGGCTGAGGTTGCTGAGGTAGTTAAAAAGCTCCTCGGTGGCAAGGCCCCGGGGGTAGATGAGATCCGCCCGGAGTTCCTTAAGGCTCTGGATGCTGTGGGGCTGTCTTGGTTGACAAGACTGCAGCATCGCGTGGACATCGGGGGCGGTACCACTGGATTGGCAGACCGGGGTGGTGGTTCCTCTCTTTAAGAAGGGGAACCGGAGGGTGTGTTCTAACTATCGTGGGATCACACTCCTCAGCCTTCCCGGTAAGGTCTATTCAGGTGTACTGGAGAGGAGGCTACACCGGATAGTCGAACCTCGGATTCAGGAGGAACAGTGTGGTTTTCGTCCTGGTCGTGGAACTGTGGACCAGCTCTATACTCTCGGCAGGGTCCTTGAGGGTGCATGGGAGTTTGCCCAACCAGTCTACATGTGTTTTGTGGACTTGGAGAAGGCATTCGACCGTGTCCCTCGGGAAGTCCTGTGGGGAGTGCTCAGAGAGTACGGGGTATCGGACTGTCTGATTGTGGCAGTCCGCTCCCTGTATGATCAGTGCCAGAGCTTGGTCCGCATTGCCGGCAGTAAGTCGGACACGTTTCCAGTGAGGGTTGGACTCCGCCAAGGCTGCCCTTTGTCACCGATTCTGTTCATAACTTTTATGGACAGAATTTCTAGGCGCAGTCAAGGCGTTGAGGGGATCTGGTTTGGTGGCTGCAGGATTAGGTCTCTGCTTTTTGCAGATGATGTGGTCCTGATGGCTTCATCTGGCCAGGATCTTCAGCTCTCGCTGGATCGGTTCGCAGCTGAGTGTGAAGCGACTGGGATGAGAATCAGCACCTCCAAGTCCGAGTCCATGGTTCTCGCCCGGAAAAGGGTGGAGAATATGCTACAAAGACAACATATTTGATGTTCAAAATGATAAACTTTTTTTTTTTTTTTTGCAAATAATCATTAACTTTAGAATTTGATGCCAGCAACACGTGACAAAGAAGTTGGGAAAGGTGGCAATAAATACTGATAAAGTTGAGGAATGCTCATCAAACACTTATTTGGAACATCCCACAGGTGTGCAGGCTAATTGGGAACAGGTGGGTGCCATGATTGGGTATAAAAACAGCTTCCCAAAAAAATGCTCAGTCTTTCACAAGAAAGGATGGGGCGAGGCACACAACTTTGTCCACGACTGCGTGAGCAAATAGTCAAACAGTTTAAGAACAACGTTTCTCAAAGTGCAATTGCAAGAAATTGAGGGATTTCAACATCTACGCTCCATAATATCATCAAAAGGTTCAGAGAATCTGGAGAAATCACTCCACGTAAGCGGCATGGCCGGAAACCAACATTGAATGACCGTGACCTTTGATCCCTCAGACGGCACTGAATCAAAAAGCGACATCAATCTCTAAAGGATATCACCACATGGGCTCAGGAACACTTCAGAAAACCACTGTCACTAAATACAGTTGGTCGCTACATCTGTACGTGCAAGTTAAAGCTCTACTATGCAAAGCGAAAGCCATTTATCAACAACACCCAGAAACGCCGCCGGCTTCTCTGGGCCCGAGATCATCTAAGATGGACTCATGCAAAGTGGAAAAGTGTTCTGTGGTCTGACGAGTCCACATTTCAAATTGTTTTTGGAAATATTCGACATCGTGTCATCCGGACCAAACAGGAAAAGAACCATCCAGACTGTTATCGACGCAAAGTTGAAAAGCCAGCATCTGAAATGGTATGGGGGTGCATTAGTGCCCAATACATCGGTAACGTACACATCTGTGAAGGCACCATTAATGCTGAAAGGTACATACAGGTTTTGGAACAACATATGCTGCCATCTAAGCACCGTCTTTTTTATGGACGCCCCTGCTTATTTCAGGAAGACAATGCCAAGCCACATTCAGCACGTGTTACAACAGCGTGGCTTCGTAAAAAAAGAGTGTGGGTACTTTCCTGGCCCGCCTGCAGTCCAGACCTGTCTCCCATCGAACATGTGTGGCGCATTATGAAGCGTAAAATACGACAGCAGAGACCCCGGACTGTTGAACGACTGAAGCTCTACATAAAACAAGAATGGGAAAGAATTCCACTTTCAAAGCTTCAACAATTAGTTTCCTCAGTTCCCAATCGTTTATTGAGTGTTGTTAAAAGGAAAGGCCATGTAACACAGTGGTGAACATGCCCTTTCCCAACTACTTTGGCACGTGTTGCAGCCATGAAATTCTAAGTTAATTATTATTTGCAAAAAAAAAAATCCCCGTAGGGCTGGACAATAAAATGTTATCAATATATATCGCAAGATTAATAAAATCAAAATCAGTTCAAAAAAATTAAAATATTCTAAAAAAATCCCCTTAGGGCTGGGCCATAAAACAAAAATATATATATCATGATAGACACATAATTGATAACAAATAAATTGAAATAAATTGTAATTTTTTTTTTTAAAAGGCCGATAGGGCTGGGCGATAAAACGATATCAATATATACGGCAAAAGACATCAAATCGAAGTCAATTGGATGGAAATCCTGCCCTCATTTTAATTGAGTTCATCCAATGAGTCATTTTTTTGAGTGTGTGAATGTTGTCTGTCTATCTGTGTTGGCCCTGCGATGAGGTGGCGACTTGTCCAGGGTGTACACCGCCTTCCGCCTGAATGCAGCTGAGATAGGCTCCAGCACCCCCCGCGACCCCAAAAGGGACAAGCGGTAGAAAATGGATGGATAATGGAGAAGCTGCTGATGGTGTGTTTGACGGAGGAGCAGCTGGAAGGAGACACCGTAGCAGCCCGCTCTCTAATGTAAGTGCTGTACATTATGATCACATTACTTCATATAACTACTGTAGTAGTACATTCTATTGTATTATTTCCATACAATATTTACTATCTAAAAGTCTGTAGGCATTTTACATGTTTAAAGTGATTTTTTTGGAGGGACAAGCACCAATTAAATGGATTTCAATTCACTTTCATAGATTTGAGTCAGATGTGTTTTGAGTCAAGAGCTCAGTCACAGAACCAATGAAGCTCATAAGTTGAGGTAAATACTGATTGTTTGAGTATTTTGGTCCTGTTCCACTTTGAGATCAAGTTGTCTCCCTAACCTGACACGCTCTTGTAAAAGGTTGAGATGTGAAATAAAGTCAAGTTGAGTTGCTCAGCCTTGTCAAGTTACCTGTCGAGTAGCTCCCAGTCTTCTCCTCCCCAGCGGTTGGTGAACTCCTTGGTGTTCATTCCTCCCACTGCCTCCAGATCAGACTTATAGATTCCCAGTAAGCCAAAGCCATTCACTTCCCAGTAACCTGCAACACAAACACTCTTTTTAATCAAACTACAAGCCTTGAAATATACCTCAACCCTGACGAGGGATGTGAGTCCCATGTTGATGTGATAAAACTTATTTCTTGTTTGGAAGATACACACAATCAGGCCCGGCCCTAACCAATCTGGCGCCCTAGGCAAGATTTTAGGTGGCGCCCCCCCACATCGGCAGTGAAGTGTATATACTCACAAGAACCCGAATAGCTTTGTCTTTGACCTTTTTTTTTTTTTTTACTTACAACTATACCTAATATATAAAGGGGTGGAAAAGTGACTATTACCTGCAGGGCAAACATTAGCTAACCAGAAGGCAATAACAATGTAAACAAAAAACACCTGCTTAAAAGATCTAATACAAACATTTATATGCACGTACAACACTTAGAACTTTTAGCATATCAGTATGTGGAATTAAATTATGGAATGGATTAAGTAAAGAAGTTAAAAATTGTACTGATATGATCCAGTTTAAGAGGTTGTTCAAAATAATAGTGCTTACAGAGTACAAAAAAGAAGAATTATGAGAAATACTTTCAACCTTATTGAAAATAAGATATTCTTCATCTCAGTATGTTAATAATGACTGAATTAATTAATTAATTACATATTACAAAACTGTTGTATACTAATTCATAGATGTTATTTTATTATATAAAAAGGTCAGTAAATGATTCTATATATTTGTAAACGCTTTGAAGTGGGAAAGGGGTAGGATTAAATAAGCTTTGCTTCTTCCTACTCCTTTTCGGGCATGATGTAAAGTGAAATGATATGAAATTGTGTGATGTATTATGATGTAAGTGTGTTCATGTTCCAAATAAACTAAAGAAAGAAAGAAATGTCCCTGAGGAATGTAAGGTGGGAGTACTGTAATTACCTAACGTTACATTATTATTTTCCATAACAATTTAGCCCCCTCCACAATATTAACCCGACGTTAAAACAGAACTAGCTATTTATTGATTAGCAATTGCCGAATCATGTAACATTAGCTTAATGCTAAAAAGCCAGCTACTATCACATTCTGTAACAGACAAATAATTTCATGTAGGCTAACGTTACCTACCTGCTACCTCTGTCTTTTCTCGTTTCTCCTCCTCTTCTTTTCTCTTTTTTCTTCCCTGGGCACCTGACAGTTTTGGCATCTTGTGTTGATTTTTTGATGTGGTGACGTCCAAAAAGAGTCATAATACGGGAAGGGAGGGGGCGCACCGTGCGGGGGGAGGAGGGGGGGCGGGGCGTAATGTTGTAACAAATAATATTTCTATTAAATAGGCTTTACTTTGCATTTTAATTAACGTGGGATTATTTGTTGTATTTAGAAATAATAGTACCAACTTTTTTTTTTTTTTTCTCCAACATTTGTGGCACTGGCGTGGCGCCCCCTGATGGACGGCGCCCTTAGCATTTGCCTATACGGCCTATGCCACGGGCCGGCCCTGCACACAATTGTAACTGTTATTTCTTCTTGCACATAATAAATATTTATAAAGTGTTTGGATGTATTCATTTATGTAACATTTTCAGTAAATGTAACATTGCCTGGCAAAAAGTGATTCAACGTAATATTTTGATATTGACACATCGCATATTTGACTAGAATACCCTTATGAGCATTACATATATCATAAGACCTCCTCAATCCCACCAACACGTCTTCCTATGAGGAAGCAGTGCCTGGGGAGTCTGTGGTGGGCTCTCCTATTTCTGGGGCTGAGGTTGCTGAGGTAGTTAAAAAGCTCCTCGGTGGCAAGGCCCCAGGGGTAGATGAGATCCGCCCGGAGTTCCTTAAGGCTCTGGATGCTGTGGGGCTGTCTTGGTTGACAAGACTCTGCAGCATCGCGTGGACATCGGGGGCGGTACCACTGGATTGGCAGACCGGGGTGGTGGTTCCTCTCTTTAAGAAGGGGAACCGGAGGGTGTGTTCTAACTATCGTGGGATCACACTCCTCAGCCTTCCCGGTAAGGTCTATTCAGGTGTACTGGAGAGGAGGCTACGCCGGATAGTCGAACCTGGGATTCAGGAGGAACAGTGTGGTTTTCGTCCTGGTCGTGGAACTGTGGACCAGCTCTATACTCTCGGCAGGGTCCTTGAGGGTGCATGGGAGTTTGTCCAACCAGTCTACATGTGTTTTGTGGACTTGGAGAAGGCATTCGACCGTGTCCCTCGGGAAGTCCTGTGGGGAGTGCTCAGAGAGTACGGGGTATCGGACTGTCTGATTGTGGCAGTCCGCTCCCTGTATGATCAGTGCCAGAGCTTGGTCCGCATTGCCGGCAGTAAGTCGGACACGTTTCCAGTGAGGGTTGGACTCCGCCAAGGCTGCCCTTTGTCACCGATTCTGTTCATAACTTTTATGGACAGAATTTCTAGGCGCAGTCAAGGCGTTGAGGGGATCTGGTTTGGTGGCTGCAGGATTAGGTCTCTGCTTTTTGCAGATGATGTGGTCCTGATGGCTTCATCTGGCCAGGATCTTCAGCTCTCACTGGATCGGTTCGCAGCTGAGTGTGAAGCGACTGGGATGAGAATCAGCACCTCCAAGTCCGAGTCCATGGTTCTCGCCCGGAAAAGGGTGGAGTGCTATCTCCGGGTTGGGGAGGAGATCTTGCCCCAAGTGGAGGAGTTCAAGTACCTCGGAGTCTTGTTCACGAGTGAGGGAAGAGTGAATCGTGAGATCGACAGGCGGATCGGTGCGGCGTCTTCAGTAATGCGGACGCTGTATCGGTCCGTTGTGGTGAAGAAGGAGCTGAGCCGGAAGGCAAAGCTCTCAATTTACCGGTCGATCTACGTTCCCATCCTCACCTATGGTCATGAGCTTTGGGTTATGACCGAAAGGACAAGATCACGGGTACAAGCGGCCGAAATGAGTTTCCTCCGCCGGGTGGCGGGGCTCTCCCTTAGAGATAGGGTGAGAAGCTCTGCCATCCGGGGGGAGCTCAAAGTAAAGCCGCTGCTCCTCCACATGGAGAGGAGCCAGATGAGGTGGTTCGGGCATCTGGTCAGGATGCCACCCGAACGCCTTCCTAGGGAGGTGTTTAGGGCACGTCCGACCGGTAGGAGGCCGCGAGGAAGACCCAGGACACGTTGGGAAGACTATGTCTCCCGGCTGGCCTGGGAACGCCTCGGGGTCCCACAGGAAGAGCTGGACGAAGTGGCTGGGGAGAGGGAAGTCTGGGCTTCCCTGCTTAAGCTGCTGCCCCCGCGACCCGACCTCGGATAAGCGGAAGAAGATGGATGGATGGATGGATGGATATATCAACATCAAGTACAGTGTTTCCCACACATTCATTTATTTTTGGCGGCCCGCCACGAAAGAATTACGTCCGCCACAAATGGATTTTTCGGCTTTTGATTCGCTCGACCGCTCATAAAAGCAATGGGACTCTGTCTGTGAATGTACCTTGTAGTTACAACTCCGGTGCAGTAGGTGGCGGTAGCCTACTATGCATTGTAACTCCGCCAATAGCACTTAATTCACCTGGTGGGCCAGAAGAAGAAGAAGAGGGACGGACGGACGGGATCAAAATACTCGCCGGCTACTTTTCATAATGATGGCGCTTCCTACGTTTCTACCTCAAACGTCCAAAAGCTGCTGAAAGCCTTGATCCAGGATGCCATGGGGAAAAAAACTTAAAATGGTGCCTTTTGGCGATAGTTAGCAGCTTGGTGGCTCATAGCCGGCTAGCTAACGCTTGCTAGCGTGGTAGCATTGCTTCATTTTTACAGGTGTTATAGGTAGATAGGTTATAGCTGCATCGCTCGCGGCTCGTCATATATTTAACGTTAATCCGCGATTTCACCGAGCGTTTCACTGACGTGAGCAGCCTGATGCTGCTTCATTAACACCGCCACTGTTTGACTCAGGGACCGGGCAGACGCACGTAGTAACAGTCACGTGTTACAATACCGACGAGCTAACGTGTCCAGATTATAACCCTGTTGTCAATAAACACACATGGACTGAAGCTAAATTGTCCACTGTCCACTGCAGCATGTGAATGCAATGAAAAGAATAAAATCTGAGCCAACCAGCTGTTAAAATGTTGTCCAGGTTAATGTTTTGGCCATTAAAGGCCCTTCATTTCAAGATTTCAACTGTGATCGGGCTTTAAACAGGTGGCTGACCTGTTCGGATGGGTGTAACTGCTACTGGTCAAATAATGTGAAATAGCATTTAATTTTACATGTATGCAATGCCATTTAAATGTAATTATAGATAATAATAATAATAATAAATACTGTGTAGTGTTGTAAATAGTCAACGGGAAGGATTTTAGTAAGATATAAGCCATGAGCACTACACAGCCAGAAAAAAACCTAGGCAAGACAAGTAAAAATATTAGGGCAAGTAGATTTGAGAAGTCGGGCAAGTAGAAAAAAACCTTAACGTTGAACCCTGCATGTGTTGAGCTGCTGCCACTTAAGGTTAGACGGCACTGTACATAGAGCGCTTCTGCTCGTTAGTAATAAATTCTAATGTTGGATGTTCACTCCTTCACACAGATATAGTATAGAAAAATATTTTCAACGGCCGAAAAGGGCTCGACTTGGAGAGGAGGTAGGCCTACAGTCCGGACCACAGGTGCGACCTGTTCAGCAGCAGCAGGAGGAGGAGGAGGTTGACTGACTGTGGCAGGACACCTCTGCCTCTGTTTCACTTCATGTTGCTGGTAAATAATATGGTTGTAGTAGTAGGCTAAAGTTAAATTATTTAGTATTCACTAATTAAAGGGGCAGAGCTTTAAGAGACATTTTAGCTTTTATATTTTATAAGATATATTTTTTGTAAGAACCACAATTAATAAATATATTTCAGTGAATCACTAATTGTTCAAATCTGTATATAAATATGTACATAAAATGTTGTAATTATATTCCAACTCCGCGTTCTTCTTGGTCATCGCCGCTGCCGCCGCCAACCCCCCACCCCCCGGCCCCCGACCACACCACCACAAATAGATGCCCGTCCTGTGGGAAACACTGAAGTACTTACTGTAATGTTTACTTGTTAAATACCCTTTACAAAGCTAAAATCTACCCAAACGACCACTTTGCTGCTGCCAAAAATTCATTTCAAATAATATTTTGTTATTGACACATCTCATCTCTGCATATTTTACTAGAATACCCTTATGGGCATTACATATATCAAAATATTTATCCTATTCGTAATGCAAGATTTGATTTAGTTCTATTTATTTATTTACTGTATTTTCATTTAATTTGTTTCTATTAATCTTCATATGTCTTGCTTGTATTTTATTCTTTATCTCTACTCATGCTTTTGACTATTTTACAAGTTTTAATATTTTTATTTTCCGACGTTCCTCAGATGAGCCATCTAGCTCAGGGGTTGTGATAGTGTTTACTCACATGGCTCCTCTGTACTCAGCCATGCATTCATTTGCTTATATAGTTGCATATGTGCGTGTGTTTGTGTTTGGTATCTGTGTCCCTGCGTACGTATGTGATAATATGGGTCACTGAGGTATTGTTTTTAACTTTGTAAAGCACTTTGCCTTGCATTTCCTTTACGTATGAAAAGCGCCCTATAAATAAAGTTTGATGGATGGATAAAAAGCACCATAAAAGCACCTCTGCCTTCAAAGGGCGTGGCCCCACAGTCCAGCCTCAAAACGATAGGGGCAAAGGCCATGAAGCCCTCCACACAGTGCTTCCGGATGGAATCGATGATGGAGGGAGGGAAGTGGATGTGGAGGTCGCAGAGAAACACGATGCTGTGGTCGTCCTGTTGACAGAGAGGAAAAAAGACGTGAAATGAAAAGCCGAGTTGATAAAAAGCTCAGTGACCAGCACTCACGTTTATAAGGTTGATGCCTGCTTGCAGACCTGCAGATCGCTCAAAGTTACCGCTCAGCTTCATATACTGGTACCTAAATATGCCAGAAACACCATTAAAGCACACGCATAAATGCAATATGAGTACATTATGAAATATACTGTCACATTGCTTAGTTTGATGTATTATTGACAATATTTTGACTGTAGTTAAATGTATATTATTCACATGTGAATAATGCTGTATAATAGACTGTATTTACGTTATTCCCATGTGAATAATGCTGTATAATAGACTGTATTTATGTTATTCACATGTGAATAATGCTGTATAATAGACTGTATTTATGTTATTCACATGTGAATAATGCTGTATAATAGACTGTATTTACATTATTCACATGTGAATAATGCTGTATAATAGACTGTATTTATATTATTCACATGTGAATAATGCTGTATAATAGACTGTATTTACGTTATTCACATGTGAATAATGCTGTATAATAGACTGTATTTATATAATTCACATGTGAATAATGCTGTATAATAGACTGTATTTACGTTATTCACATGTGAATAATGCTGTATAATAGACTGTATTTATATTATTCACATGTGAATAATGCTGTATAATAGACTGTATTTACGTTATTCACATGTGAATAATGCTGTATAATAGACTGTATGTATGTTATTCACATGTAATAATGCTGTATAATAGACTGTATTTATATTATTCCCATGTGAATAATGCTGTATAATAGGCTATATTTATATTATTCACATGTGAATAATGCTGTATAATAGACTGTATTTATGTTATTCACATGTGAATAATGCTGTATAATAGACTGTATTTATGTTATTTCACATGTGAATAATATTGTATAATAGACTGTATTTATGTTATTCACATGTGAATAATGCTGTATATAGACTGTATTTATATTATTCACATGTGAATAATGCTGTGTAATAGACTGTATTTATATTATTCACATGTGAATTATGCTGTATAATTTAACTGTATTTATATTATTCACATGTGAATAATGCTGTATAATAGACTGTATTTATGTTATTCACATGTAATAATGCTGTATAATAGGCTGTATTTATATTATTCACATGTGAATAATGCTGTATAATAGACTGTATTTATATTATTCCCATGTGAATAATATTGTATAATAGACTGTATTTATGTTATTCACATGTGAATACTGCTGTATAATTTAACTGTATTTATATTATTCACATGTGAATAATGCTGTATAATAGACTGTATTTATATTATTCACATGTGAATAATGCTGTATAATAGACTGTATTTATATTATTCCCATGTGAATAATATTGTATAATAGACTGTATTTATGTTATTCACATGTGAATACTGCTGTATAATTTAACTGTATTTATATTATTCACATGTGAATAATGCTGTATAATAGACTGTATTTATATTATTCACATGTGAATAATGCTGTATAATAGACTGTATTTATGTTATTCACATGTGAATAATGCTGTATAATAGACTGTATTTATGTTATTCACATGTGAATAATGCTGTATAATAGACTGTATTTATGTTATTTCACATGTGAATAATATTGTATAATAGACTGTATTTATGTTATTCACATGTAATAATGCTGTATGATAGACTGTATTTATATTATTCCCATGTGAATAATGCTGTATAATAGACTGTATTTATATTATTCCCATGTGAATAATATTGTATAATAGACTGTATTTATATTATTCACATGTGAATACTGCTGTATAATTTAACTGTATTTATATTATTCACATGTGAATAATGCTGTATAATAGACTGTATTTATGTTATTCACATGTAATAATGCTGTATAATAGGCTGTATTTATATTATTCACACGTGAATAATGCTGTATAATAGACTGTATTTATGTTATTCACATGTAATAATGCTGTATAATAGACTGTATTTATGTTATTCACATGTGAATAATGCTGTATAATAGACTGTATTTACGTTATTCACATGTGAATAATGCTGTATAATAGGCTGTATTTATGTTATTCACATGTGAATAATGCTGTATAATAGACTGTATTTATGTTATTCACATGTAATAATGCTGTATAATAGACTGTATTTATGTTATTCACATGTAAAAAATACCTAAATGTTTATTGTCTATTGTGAGCGAACTGTGGTGCTGAATTTCCCCCAGGGATCAATAAAGTACTTTCTATTCTATTCTATTCTATAGTGGCTGTATTGTACTGTGCTGAATCATACATGATTCAGTGCATGTGGCCTTTAAGCGCTGGCTGCACATGCACAATGCTTATTGACTATGAAAGCCCACCTGGGCAGAGAGGACTTGTGCAGAGCCGTCCTCACGTCCATGTCGGTGCTGTTGTAGTCCACGACGATGAGATTAAAATTGCTGTCCCCCGTCGCCTTGAACAAGTCGGCCATGTCGTCGATCAGCTGCTGCACCCAGCGGGCCTGGTTTTTCACTGTTTTTACCCACGCCCAAAAAAAATCAAGCAAAATGTATTAATTTGGTTTGATAGACAACAATGAAGTTAAATGAGCGTGAGGAATAGGGTTGCAAAATTCCGGGAATATTCAAAGTTGGAAACTTTCCATGGGAATTAACAGGAATATGTGGGAATTAACGGGAATTCATGGGAAATTAATGGGAATAAACACTGAATGCAACATGCTAGATCTTGCAGCATGATTATTAGCTAAAACAACCTGATTTAATGCAAATTCCATCCATCCATCTTCTTCCGCTTATCCGAGGTCGAGTCGCGGGGGCAGCAGCCTAAGCAGAGAAGCCCAGACTTCCCTCTCCCCAGCCACTTGGTCCAGATCCTCCCGGGGGATCTCGAGGCGTTCCCAGGCCATCCGGGAGACATAGTCTTCCCAACGTGTCCTGGGTCTTCCCCGTGGTGTCCTACCGTTCGGGCGTGCCCTAAACACCTCCCTAGGGAGGCGTTCGGGTGGCATCCTGACCAGATGCCCGAACCACCTCATCTGGCTCCTCTCCATGTGGAGGAGCAGCGGCTTTACTTTGAGCTCCTCCCGGATGACAGAGCTTCTCACCCTATCTCTGAGGGAGAGACCCACCACCCGGCGGAGGAAACTCATGATCTTGTCCTTTCAGTCATAACCCAAAGCTCATGACCATAGGTGAGGATGGGAACGTAGATCGACCGGTAATTTGAGAGCTTTGCCTTCCGGCTCAGCTCCTTCTTCACCACAATGGATCGATACAGTGTCAATCAATCAATCAATCAATCAATCAATGTTTACTTATATAGCCCTAAATCACGAGTGTCTCAAAGGGCTGCACAAGCCACAACGAAATCCTCAGCTCAGATCCCACATCAGGGCAAGGAAAAACTCAACCCAATGGGACAATGAGAAACCTTGGAGCGGACCGCAGATGTGGGGACCCCACCCTCGGCGACCGGTGCAATGGACGTCGAGTGGATCAAGTTAATAGTGTGAGAGTCCAGTCCATAGTGGATCTAACATAATAGTGAGAGTCCAGTCCATAGTGGATCTAACATAATAGTGTGAGAGTCCAGTCCATAGTGGATCTAACATAATAGTAAGAGTCCAGTCCATAGTGGATCTAACATAATAGTGTGAGAGTCCAGTCCATAGTGGATCTAACATAATAGTGAGAGTCCAGTCCATAGTGGATCCAACATAATAGTGAGAGTCCAGTCCATAGTGGATCTAAAATAATAGTGTGAGAGTCCAGTCCATAGTGGATCTAACATAATAGTGAGAGTCCAGTCCATAGTGGATCTAACATAATAGTGAGAGTCCAGTCCATAGTGGATCCAACATAATAGTGAGAGTCCAGTCCATAGTGGATCTAACATAATAGTGTGAGAGTCCAGTCCATAGTGGATCTAACATAATAGTGAGAGTCCAGTCCATAGTGGATCTAACATTATAGTAGGAGTCCAGTCCATAGTGGATCTGACATAATAGTGAGAGTCCAGTCCATAGTGGATCTGACATAATAGTGAGAGTCCAGTCCATAGTGGGGCCAGCAGGGGACCATCCCGAGCGGAGACAGGTCAGCAGCGCAGAGACGTCCCCAACCAGCGTCCGCATTACTGAAGACGCCGCACCGATCCGCCTGTCGATCTTCCCTCACTCGTGAACAAGACTCCCATGTACAGGCAAGATATCCTCCCCAAAGCAAATTAATGCAAATTGAGTAGAATTTCAACCCTGCACTGTGCATTCCTCCATCACATGCACAGATCATTCCCAGCATGCTGCACACTACACATTAATTCCCATGGACGGTTCCAACTATGAATAATCAAAAAAATGGTCAATATTTCCAAACTTCCTGAGCTTAACTTCCCTTTCCGGAAATTTACCGGAAACTTTCCCCCCCCTTTTGCAACCGTAGTACGGAACAATACCTGGCACTATGAAATGGACCGTGGCCAGGGGGTTCCAGCTGAAGCCGACCGGGTTGCACAGCAGAATTTCAGGCGCGGGCCGTCGCTGGAAGCTGAAGTCCTTGTCGCGCGGTCGAGTGCGGGGGCGATTGAGGGCGTAGACGTACTGCGACAGGCGACGCAGCCGACCCTTGGCGTCTTTCAGCTCCAGCTCCAGCAGGTAGCGGCTGCCCTGGACGCCGTCCACGCGCTTCTCCACATTGACCACACGCACCAGTGTGAAGCCACTGCATAGCCAGACAAGACAGGTGGAGTTTTTGCACGTATAAAAACAAAAGGAGACCCTAATTGTTACTTTTAACATTTAATCTACATGTACACATACATACCGTATTTTCCGCACTATAAGGCGCACCTAAAAACCACAAATTTTCTCAAAAGCTGACAGTGCGCCTTATAACCCGGTGCGCTTTATATATGGATTAATATTAAGATTCATTTTCATAAAGTTTCGGTCTCGCAACTACGGTAAACAGCCGCCATCTTTTTTCCCCGTAGAAGAGGAAGTGCTTCTTCTTCTACGCAAGCAACCGCCAAGGTAAGCACCCGCCCCCATAGAACAGGAAGCGCTTCTTCTTCTACTGTAAGCAACCACCCGCCCGCGTAGAAGAAGAAGAAGGGCGCGGATATTACCGTACGTTTCATTTCCTTTGTGTGTTTACATCTGTAAAGACCACAAAATGGCAGGGATCCGGTTCATGAAAAGACGCAATCTCTCCATCCGCACACAGACTACTATTTCACAGCAACTGCCTAAAGACTTTCAAGAAAAGCTGGCTACTTTCCGTGCATATTGTAAAAACAAGATAGCTGAAAAAAAGATCCGGCCAGAGAACATTATCTGAACATTTTGATATTCCTGTGAACCGCACTGTGGATACAACGGGAGCACGTACGGTGAATATTCGCACCACAGGGAATGAGAAGTCATCCTTCACTGTGGTTCTAGCTTGCCATGCTAATGGCCAGAAACTTCCACCCATGGTGATATTCAAAAGGAAGACCTTGCCAAAAGAGACCTTTCCAGCCGGCGTCATCATAAAAGCTAACTCGAAGGGATGGATGAAGAAAAGATGAGCGAGTGGTTAAGTTTAAGTTTACGCGAAGAGGCCGGGTGGCTTTTTTCACGCAGCTCCGTCCATGTTGATATACGACTCCATGCGCGCCCACATCACGCTGGTTTTTAATATATTATTAAAGTTTGACTGACCTATCTGACTGTTTTTTTGACATTCCCTTTAGCGCAGTTAGATGCGGCTTATAACACGGGGCGGCTTATAGGTGGACAAAGTTTTGAAATATGCCGTTCATTGAAGGCGCGGCTTATAACCCAGGGCGCCTTATGGTGCGGAAAATACGGTACATGCACAGTAGTTCAGTTGTGTTCTGTGTGGAGTTTGCATTAAGTCCCAAAACATGTACGAAGTCAACTTCTGCTCCAGGCTTTCGGTTGGTCTTAGTTTTGTTCAGATTTAAAAAAATATATATCATAGGAAATAATGAAAAAAGATAAAAACCTTTCCACGGTCAAACTGTATCGTCGTATTATCTGTAAAACAAAATAACACGCCACACCCTATCTCACTTTTGAACATTGTCACGCAAGTGTAAAAAGAGGTTTGTTGGAATAATTGTTTGTAAGTTATCACAAAAGAAACGTTGTATTATGAATGCTGTCTCCTCAGCCTTCCCGGTAAGGTCTATTCAGGTGTACTGGAGAGGAGGCTACGCCGGATAGTCCAACCTCGGATTCAGGAGGAACAGTGTGGTTTTCGTCCTGGTCGTGGAACTGTGGACCAGCTCTATACTCTCGGCAGTGTCCTTGAGGGTGCATGGGAGTTTGCCCAACCAGTCTACATGTGCTTTGTGGACTTGGAGAAGGCATTCGACCGTGTCCCTCGGGAAGTCCTGTGGGGAGTGCTCAGAGAGTACGGGGTATCGGACTGTCTGATTGTGGCAGTTCGCTCCCTGTATGATCAGTGCCAGAGCTTGGTCCGCATTGCCGGCAGTAAGTCGGACACGTTTCCAGTGAGGGTTGGACTCCGCCAAGGCTGCCCTTTGTCACCGATTCTGTTCATAACCTTTATGGACAGAATTTCTAGGCGCAGTCAAGGCGTTGAGGGGATCTGGTTTGGTGGCTGCAGGATTAGGTCACTGCTATTTGCAGATGATGTGGTCCTGATGGCTTCCTCCGGCCAAGATCTTCAGCTCTCACTGGATCGGTTCGCAGCCGAGTGTGAAGCGACTGGGATGGGAATCAGCACCTCCAAGTCCGAGTCCATGGTTCTCTCCCGGAAAAGGGTGGAGTGCCATCTCCGGGTTGGGGAGGAGATCTTGCCCCAAGTGGAGGAGTTCAAGTACCTCGGAGTCTTGTTCACGAGTGGGGGAAGAGTGGATCGTGAGATCGACAGGCGGATCGGTGCGGCGTCTTCAGTAATGCGGACGCTGTATCGATCCGTTGTGGTGAAGAAGGAGCTGAGCCGGAAGGCAAAGCTCTCGATTTACCGGTCGATCTACGTTCCCATCCTCACCTATGGTCATGAGCTTTGGGTCATGACCGAAAGGACAAGATCACGGGTACAAGCGGCCGAAATGAGTTTCCTCCGCCGAGTGGCGGGGCTCTCCCTTAGAGATAGGGTGAGAAGCTCTGCCATCCGGGGGGAGCTCAAAGTAAAGCCGCTGCTCCTCCACATCGAGAGGAGCCAGATGAGGTGGTTCGGGCATCTGGTCAGGATGCCACCCGAACGCCTCCCTAGGAAGGTGTTTCGGGCACGTCCGACCGGTAGGAGGCCACGGGGAAGACCCAGGACACGCTGGGAAGACTATCTCTCCCGGCTGGCCTGGGAACGCCTCGGGATCCCCCGGGAGGAGCTGAACGAAGTGGCTGGGGAGAGGGAAGTCTGGGCTTCCCTGCTTAAGCTGCTGCCCCCGCGACCCGACCTCGGATAAGCGGAAGAAGATGGATGGATGGATGGATGGTCTTTCGAGGCCTAACAAGAGGAAGAAGGCTCGTAAAACTCCACTGTTGATTTCAACACGGACAGATGGCAGGATCTGCTCAACTTCCAGAGGAACTCTCTTTGAAGTGTTAAACGAACTCTCTTTGAAGTCAACGCTATTTACGACCCGCTGCCCTTTTGAAGCAACTGTGGTCAGGAGACGGGAGGGGTTATCCATTGTCCTCCAACACCTGCCCCAGCTGGATCCAGGAAGAGCCCAAGCCCGAGAAATCCCACTTCTTGGTCTTCAAAGCGACCGAAAACAATGACTGTTTTACATACTCCCCATTCCTGCTGAGACATGTGTTGGTGCGTGAACATTGAATATTGTAATAAAGAGGAGACGAAAACCTTCTTCGTCAGAGCGTGGTGCAGGACTGTACAGAGAGTGCAGTGGCCATGTCTCTCCTCAATATTGAGTCCAAATTGAATTCTGTCTCTGTTTGATTCCTTGCCTTTTGTCTTGTTTAATAGATGTCCTCAGTGTTTGAACGTGACAAGGTTAAGTGTGTATAATAAAGTTAACAACGGTTGGAGTTTGTTCTTTGTTATTCCTGTGTTCCAGTGTCAGAATAATTGTATGTAAGTTATCACAAAACGTTCTGTTTCCACGAGTTCCCGGCGAGAGGACAAGAGCTGTCTTTGATCTTACCAAGCAAGAGGCTTGTAAAACCCCACAGTGTACGATGGGAAGCGACGTGAAGGCGTTGGTTTCTTTGATCTATTGTGATCCACAGGAAGATCCTGTCTTGACCCGAGATCTACAAAGCGGAGAGGAAGCAGGACCTGACGCAAGCTCCAGGCATCTTTTCTTTGAACTGTTTTGTGACCGAGGGCAACGGCGGTTTACGACCCCCTCTCCCCTTAGAAACAGCTGTTGCCATGTAATCAGGGAAAGTCCAAATAAAAGAGGAGGCGTCAGAGCGTGGTGGAAGACTGTACAAAGAGTACAGCTCAGGCGTCTCTCCTCATTGAGCTAAATTGAATCCTGTCTCTGTTTAATTCCTTGCTTCCTGTCTGTTTAATAGATGTCATCGTTGTTTGAACCTGACATCCAGTTTCCTGTCCTGGCACTTATGTTTTGCTAGTATTTCCTGTTGAACTCCTTATTTTGCTGCACTTTCACTTTCCTGCAAGCACAACTGTTTTTCTGTTGGTTAAACAGGTCGATTTAGGATGACTCACCTGTTGCCGCGAGCCAGCGCTGAATTATGGAATGGTGTGTCACTGTTTGCAAATGCCGCAACATGCTCTGCACTAGCCCTTCCGTTTGCTACCTTTTGGTATTTTTCTGGGATTAAACTATATCTGTATCATCTTGAAGTCACGACAAATCCAACCTTGCGAGCATGTGACAAATGGATTATTTTATTTAACGTACATGTAACCTCTGGTGTATATTCAAAACTTGTTGATGTGGAACCCTTTCATGTTGACTAAACTGGGTTCTTGCAAGGCCCGCTGAGGTCAGTGAAACATTTAAAGCGTGTTTTTCCTAAAACATTTTGCTTGACTTCTGATCTGAATTGTTGAAGATGAAATGTGTTGGACATTACAGTACAGGGCACATTTCCCCCATCTTAGCTTCTCTCCACTGGCTGCCCGAATAGTCTAGGATTCATTTTAAAATTAGCTTTTAAATCCCTAAAATGGCTTGGCCCCACCCCTACCTCTCGGAGATGCAAACCTTTCCGTTCACTCAGATCAGATTTCATTTTTCATGACTTTTCAAAATGTTATAGTTGTTGACTTATGGCCAATGAGTTGCTTATTAGTTTTAAAATGGTCAAAAATTGTTAAATTTATCATAATAAAAAATGGTAAAATTGGTGAAATTGTTTAATTTATCATAACAAAATAATAATAAATCATTTATTTGAATTAATTTAACTAAATAATGTATTATTATATTTAAGTTCATAATTAAACTTATGTCCAATTAGTTGCTAATTAGTTTTAAAATTTGTAAAATTGTTTAATTTATCATAATAAAATAATAATAAATAATGTACTATTTGAATTATTTTAACTAACTAATGTATCATTATATTTAAGGCCATAATTAAACTTATGTCCAATTAGTCTTCCCTAGAGGGGGGGGGGGGGGGTTACCCACATATGCGGTCCTCTCCAAGGTTTCTCATAGTCATTCACATCGACGTCCCACTGGGGTGAGTTTTTCCTTGCCCTTATGTGGGCTTTGTACCGAGGATGTCGTTGTGGCTTGTGCAGCCCTTTGAGACACTTGTGATTTAGGGCTATATAAATAAACATTGATTGATTGATTGATTGATAGATGCAAATTAATTTTAAAATGTTAAAATTATTTAATTCATCATAATAAAATAATAATGTATTATTTGAAATAATTTAACTCAATAATGTATCATTATATTTAAGGCCATAATTAAACTTATGTCCATTTAGTTTTAAAATTGTTAAAATTGTTTAATTTATCATAATAAAATAATAATGAATCAGTTATTATTTGAATTAATTTAACTAAATAATGTATTATTATATTTAAGGTCATAATTACACTTATGTCCAATTAGTTGCTAATTCGTTTTAAAATGTTAAAATTGTTTAATTGATCATAATAAAATAATAATAAATAATGTATTATTTGAATTATTTTAACTAAATAATGTATCATTACATTTAAGGCCATGATTAAACTTATGTCCAATTAGTTGCTAATTAGTTTTAAAATTGGTAAAATTGTTCAATTTATCAGAACAAAATAATAATAAATAAGTTATTATTTGAATTAATTTAACTAAATAATGTATTATTATATTCAAGGTTTTAAAATGTTAAAATTGTTTAATTGATCATAATAAAATAATAATAAATAATGTATTATTTGAATTATTTGAACTAAATAACGTATCATTATATTTAAGGCCATAATTAAACTTATGTCCAATTAGTTAAAAAATTGTTAAAATTGTTTAATTTATCATAATAAAATAATAATGTAGTATTTGAATTAATTTTACTAAATTATGTATTATTATATTAAAGGCCATAGTTAAACGTATGTCCAATTAGTTTTAAAATTGTTAAAGCTGTTTAATTTATTATAATAAAATAATAACAACTAATTTATTATTTGAAATAATTTAACTCAATAATGTATCATTATATCTAAGGCCATAATTAAACTTATGTCCAATTAGTTTTAAAATTGTTAAATTTATCATAATAAAATAATAAATAATGTAGTATTTGAATTAATTTTACTAAATTATGTATTATTATATTAAAGGCCATAGTTAAACTTATGTCCAATTAGTTGCTAATTAGTTTTAAAATTGTTAAAGCTGTGCTAATTCATCATAATAAAATAATAATAAATAATGTATTATTTGAATTAATTTAACTCAAATAATTTAACCCATGTTTTGTTTTGTTTTTTGCAAATCTGCAGAAATTCTAAAGAGATGTGTTTGTCAGTCCTCTCAGGACGAGTACCAAATTCCATGGTTATTCACCCAAACACCCTAAAGTTACAGTGAGTGCTTTTAATGTGCATTAAGACGTGTGAGAAATTTCAAGTTGGTTGGACTTATGGGCTCAAATGTGAAGAATAGCGCCACCATGAGGCGTGTTTGTTTTTCCAAATAGTCTTCCCTCAGCGTGCAGCAGCGGCTCAGGAGTGGAGCCACGAAGGCAGAAAGATGCTTACTTCTCATGCTTAGCGTTGAGCTGCTCCATAAAAGCCTGGACTACGGGCAGAGCGTCGCTGGAGTGGAGCAGCAGGTTTCCCGAGATGTTGCAGTGCAGATCGATCCAGTCGGAGCGCATGGCCTGCAGGTCCAAGTGGTTGACCTGTAGGGTTGCAAAATTACGGGAATATTCAAAGTTGGAAACTTTCCATGGGAATTAATGGGAATAAACATTGAATGTAACATGCTAGATCTTGCAGCATGATTATTAGCTAAAACTAACTGATTTAATGCAAATTCAGTTGAATTTCAACCCTCCACTGTGCATTCCTCCATCACATGTGCAGTGCATTCTTCCATCACATGCACAGATAATTCCCAGCATGCTACACACTACAGCAGGGCTATTGAGGCCACACTAGTATTTGAGCCCAAGGACTGGTAAGTGTTGATGGGGTAAATATAATTGATCTATGGTATTTAAGTGTAATAGCTTGTTACTGTATGACTGTAGACTACTCCAGCAGACTTCCACTCAAGCTAGCTAGCTGTTCCTGCACTTGTTACAGGATTTTGGTGCCAATATCTCTAAATAGTGTTGCGTTTTGGACCAGTTGTTCCTCCCAGGGAATTCAAGTCACAATTCGCTCCCAAGTTCTTTCCGACACTTAAAGCTGAGTTGAAAAACCACCAGAGACAGAATAGGTATTTTGTTGTATATTCTCAAAGCTTTGCCAATATACATTTTGATTGAGACCAGTCTAACCCTAGAACATTCTATTGCGCCCCCCAAAAATGGTCTGTCTTCCCAACGCCAAAAACCTCTCTTTCCTTCCCCCTCCCTAGCCATAACACAAGCACGTCTCCCTAGCCATAATACATTCCAAAGAACTCAAGGTTAACACACACAGTTTGCTTGCTGACAGAGCATCAAGAGAAGAAATGGAAACCACGAGCTGTTTTCAAATATGACAAAGAAATGGAAGAAGTACAACTTAAATTCGGATATATGTAAATATCTGCCTCCGACAATTCCCCCTTCAGATCTTCTAAAAAGATCTTTATCACTAGTACAACACTTCTAAAATACGCCCCTCTTTGAGCAAGCTAGTAAAAATTAAAAGCATAGTTACATGGGAGATAAACGGATGGAATTTATGTCAATGTCGTCACTCTCAGGGAAGGAAACTAGCATTTCTCGAAAGTCACCACTTTGCCAGACCCCCTTCCGTCCACTGAGAGGGTCAAGATCAAGGTCATCAAACGCAAGTGTACGGAGCCCAGGTGGAATGGTCCCTTCAAGGTCGTGGTACGGACGTCCCACGCCCTTCGACTAGCTGGTACAGGGGACTGTCATGTCTGTATTATCATGTTTGGTTTTAAGTCATGTTTTGTTTAGTTTCTGTCTTTTCACTCCCTTGTCTGGTCACCATAGCAACCATTAGTTTTCACCTGTCACGTCACGCACCTGTTTCACGTTTTGAGTCACGCACCTGCTTTCACTAATCATGTCCATAGTATTTAAGTTCATTCATTTTCTGTTGTTCGGCCTGACGACCTCACCCCATATATGCTTCTGCACACCCTTATGATCCTTGCTGCTCTTTTTTCATGCCGGTTCCATGCCAAGTAAGTTTTTGTTTATCAAGCCACAGTTTATGTTTTGTTTAATTGTTCATAGTTTCCGCCACTGTGCGCACTTTGGTTTGATCCTTTTTTGTAGTTCTAGTGTTTCAATAAATCATGTACCTTCATTCCCGTCTCGCCCGTGCCAACTTTCCGTTGCATCCCGGAAAAGCAAACTCCCAAGATCAAGTCCTGACAGGGACACCTGGTACTACCTCTACCTCCGCACTCCCGCGGAGGAGCCTGCCACGGCACTACGACACTACACTAGCTAGGTTTATGTACCACCACAGTCTCATAATGAACCCAAAATACTTCTCCGTTAGCCGCGATGCTAGTTTTCTCTATGTTAAATCCCATTCATTTATGCTAATAATGTTAGCGATCTGAATTGACCTTTTTTTGTGAGTTCAACGAGCAAATAGTAAATGAAAAGGTGTAGTTTCCTCTGCCTTCTGTTCTGCTAGCCATTCTGTTGTCATACAAGAATGTAGCTTATAGTTTGATTTAGCATGCTGATTGACTGTTCATTTATTCATCTAGCCCAGGGGTCGGCAACCCTCTTCAGCGCCGCCCTAGTGGCTCTCTGGAGCTTTTTCAAAAATGTATGTAAAATGGAAAAAGATGAGGGGGAAAATATATATTTTTTGTTTTAATGTGGTTTCTGTAGGAGGACAAACATGACACAAACCTCCCTAATTGTTATAAAGCACACTGTTTATATTAAACATGCTCCACTGATTCGAGTATTTGGCGAGCGCCGTTTTGTCCTACTAATTTTGGCGGTTCTTGAACTCACCGTAGTTTGTTTACATGTATAACCTTCTCCGACTTTCTAGGACGTGTTTTATGCCACTTCTTTTTCTGTCTCATTTTGTCCACAAAGCTTTAAACGTTGTGCATGAATCCACAAAGGTGAGTTTTGTTGATGCTATTGACTTGTGTGGAGTGCTAATCAGGCATATTTGGTCACTGCATGACTGCAAGCTAATCGATGCTAACATGCTATTTAGGCTAGCTATATGTACATATTGCATCATTATGCCTCATTTGTAGCTATATTTGAGCTCATTTAGTTTCCTTTAAGTCATCTTAATTCAATTTATATCTCATGACACACTATCTGTATGTAATATGGCTTTTAATTTTTTGCGGCTCCAGACAGATTTGTTTTTGTATTTTTGGTCCAATATGGCTCTTTCAACGTTTTGGGTTGCCGACCCCTGATCTAGCCTATTTCTATTAATTTGTCCATCAGTAAGATATTTTTAAAGACTACTCCAATTGTTGAGCTGACTCTTTGGCATTGCATTAGTGTTTTACAAGAATAAATAAATACAAAGAGAATAATGTCACGTACACCATCTGATGTGTGGAGACCATACTTGCCAACCCTCCCGGGAGATTCACGAATTTCAGTGCCCCTCCCGAAAATCTCCCGGGGCAACCATTCTCCCGAATTTCTCCCGATTTCCACCCGGACAACTATATTGGTGCCTTTAGCGTCCTCTACAACCTGTCGTCACGTCCGCTTTTCGTCCGACCTGTATATTATGTGACTGGGCGTGCCGGCCCAGTCACATAATATACAGGTAAAAGCCAGTAAATTAGAATATTTTGAAAAACTTGATTTATTTCAGTAATTGCATTCAAAAGGTGTAACTTGTACATTATATTTATTCATTGCACACAGACTGATGCATTCAAATGTTTATTTCATTTAATTTTGATGATTTGAAGTGGCAACAAATGAAAATCCAAAATTCCGTGTGTCACAAAATTAGAATATTACTTAAGGCTAATACAAAAAAGGGATTTTTAGAAATGTTGGCCAACTGAAAAGTATGAAAATGAAAAATATGAGCATGTCCAATACTCAATACTTGGTTGGAGCTCCTTTTGCCTCAATTACTGCGTTAATGCGGCGTGGCATGGAGTCGATGAGTTTCTGGCACTGCTCAGGTGTTATGAGAGCCCAGGTTGCTCTGATAGTGGCCTTCAACTCTTCTGCGTTTTTGGGTCTGGCATTCTGCATCTTCCTTTTCACAATACCCCACAGATTTTCTATGGGGCTAAGGTCAGGGGAGTTGGCGGGCCAATTTAGAACAGAAATACCATGGTCCGTAAACCAGGCACAGGTAGATTTTACGCTGTGTGCAGGCGCCAAGTCCTGTTGGAACTTGAAATCTCCATCTCCATAGAGCAGGTCAGCAGCAGGAAGCATGAAGTGCTCTAAAACTTGCTGGTAGACGGCTGCGTTGACCTTGGATCTCAGGAAACAGAGTGGACCGACACCAGCAGATGACATGGCACCCCAAACCATCACTGATGGTGGAAACTTTACACTAGACTTCAGGCAACGTGGATCCTGTGCCTCTCCTGTCTTCCTCCAGACTCTGGGACCTCGATTTCCAAAGGAAATGCAAAATTTGCATGGTTGGGTGATGGTTTGGGGTGCCATGTCATCTGCTGGTGTCGGTCCACTCTGTTTCCTGAGATCCAGGGTCAACGCAGCCGTCTACCAGCAAGTTTTAGAGCACTTCATGCTTCCTGCTCATATTTTTCATTTTCATACTTTTCAGTTGGCCAACATTTCTAAATATCCCTTTTTTGTATTAGCCTTAAGTAATATTCTAATTTTGTGACACACGGAATTTTGGATTTTCATTTGTTGCCACTTCAAATCATCAAAATTAAATGAAATAAACATTTGAATGCATCAGTCTGTGTGCAATGAATAAATATAATGTACAAGTTACACCTTTTGAATGCAATTACTGAAATAAATCAAGTTTTTCAAAATATTCTAATTTACTGGCTTTTACCTGTATGCGGCCTTTACACACACATTAGTGAATGCAATGCATACTTGATCAACAGCCATACAGGTCACACTGAGGGTGGACGTATAAACAACTTTAACACTGTTACAAATATGCGCCACACTGTGAACCCACACCAAACAAGAATGACAAACACATTTCGGGAGAACATCCGCACCGTAACACAACATAAACACAACAGAACAAATACCCAGAAGCCCATGCAGCACTAACTCTTTCGGGACACTACAAAATACAATCCCGCTACCACCAACCCCCCCCCCCCATCTCCTGAATTCGGAGGTCTCAAGGTTGGCAAGTATGGTGGAGACATTTTACATCAACCAATGTAGGCGGAAAGGCGGTGTATAATTTGCAAATACTGTGCAAAGAGCTACGTCAAAAATGCCACAAAGATGCAGCAGCATATAGACAAGTGTTCAATAATATATCATTATTGTAATTCCCCATTCATTCCCATATATTCCCATGGACTGTGTCCAACTTTGAATACCGTATTTTTCAGATTATAATTTGCTCCGGAGTATAAATCGCACCGTAGTATAAATCCATCCATCCATCCATCTTCTTCCGCTTATCCGAGGTCGGGTCGCGGGGGCAGCAGCCTAAGCAGGGAAGTCTGCTTCCCTCTCCCCAGCCACTTCGTCCAGCTCCTCCCGGGGGATCCCGAGGCGTTCCCAGGACAGCCGGGAGACATAGTCTTCCCAACGTGTCCTGGGTCTTCCCCGTGGCCTCCTACCGGTCGGACGTGCCCTAAACACCTCCCTAGGGAGGCGATCGGGTGGCATCCTGACCAGATGTCCGAACCACCTCATCTGGCTCCTCTCCATGTGGAGGAGCAGCGGCTTTACTTTGAGCTCCCCCCGGATGACAGAGCTTCTCACCCTATCTCTAAGGGAGAGACCCGCCACCCGGCGGAGGAAACTCATTTCGGCCGCTTGTACCCGTGATCTTGTCCTTTCGGTCATAACCCAAAGCTCATGACCATAGGTGAGGATGGGAACGTAGATCGACCGGTAAATTGAGAGCTTTGCCTTCCGGCTCAGCTCCTTCTTCACCACAACGGATCGATACAGCGTCCGCATTACTGAAGACGCCGCACCGATCCGCCTGTCGATCTCACGATCCACTCTTCCCTCACTCGTGAACAAGACTCCGAGGTACTTGAACTCCTCCACTTGGGGCAAGATCTCCTCCCCAACCCGAAGATGGCATTCCACCCTTTTCCGGGCGAGAACCATGGACTCGGACTTGGAGGTGCTGATTCTCATCCCAGTCGCTTCACACTCGGCTGCGAACCGATCCAGCGAGAGCTGAAGATCCTGGCCAGATGAAGCCATCAGGACCACATCATCTGCAAAAAGCAGTGACCTAATCCTGCAGCCACCAAACCAGATCCCCTCAACGCCTTGACTGCGCCTAGAAATTCTGTCCATAAAAGTTATGAACAGAATGTGTGACAAAGGGCAGCCTTGGCGGAGTCCAACCCTCACTGGAAACGTGTCCGACTTACTGCCGGCAATGCGGACCAAGCTCTGACACTGATCATACAGGGAGCGGACCGCCAAAATCAGACAGTCCGATACCCCATACTCTCTGAGCACTCCCCACAGGACTTCCCGAGGGACACGGTCGAATGCCTTCTCCAAGTCCACAAAACACATGTAGACTGGTTGGGCAAACTCCCATGCACCCTCAAGGACCCTGCCGAGAGTATAGAGCTGGTCCACAGTTCCACGACCAGGACGAAAACCACACTGTTCCTCCTGAATCCGAGGTTGGACTATCCGGCGTAGCCTCCTCTCCAGCACACCTGAATAGACCTTACCGGGAAGGCTGAGGAGTGTGATCCCACGATAGTTAGAGCACACCCTCCGGTTCCCCTTCTTAAAGAGAGGAACCACCTCTATAAATCGCACCGGCCGAAAATGCATACTAAAGAAGGAAAAAAAACATATATAAGTCGCACTGATAGAGAGGCGATTGCGTCGCATGAAGCGGTAACATCAAGAAGGTCCTCCCGCAAAGTGTTTTATATTCATCTCCTTGGCAACTACCGTATTTTTCGGACTATAAGTGGCAGTTTTTTTCATAGTTTGGCCGGGGGTGCGACTTATACTCAGGAGCGACTTATGTGTGAAATGATGAACACATTATAATATTATTGATCTCATTCACGTAAGAGACTAGACGTATAAGATTTCATGGGATTTAGCGATTAGGAGTGACAGATTGTATAGCATGTTCTATATGTTATAGTTATTTGAATGACTCTTACCATAATATGTTACGTTAACATACCAGTTGGTTATTTATGCCTCATATAACGTACACTTATTCAGCCTGTTGTTCACTATTCTTCATTTATTTTAAATTGCCTTTCAAATGTCTATTCTTGCTGTTGGCTTTTATCAAATACATTTCCCCCAAAAAATGCGACTTATACTCCAGTGCGACTTATATATGTTTTTTTCCTTCTTTATTATGCATTTTCAGCTGGTGCGACTTATACTCCGGAGCGACTTATACTCCGAAAAATGTGTTAATAATTTCACACATAAGTCGCTCCAGAGTATAAATCGATAACTGCGATTTATAATCCGAAAAGTACGGTAATCAAAAAATGGTCAATATTTTCAAACTTCCCGAGGTGAATTTACGGAAACTTTCCGGAAATTTACCGGAAACTTTCCACCCCTTTCCACCCCTATTGACCTGGAAGGTCTGGCTCCAGTCGACCTCGGCGTCAAACACCGGCGCCGGGGTGACGTCATCGTCGTCGAACCCTTCCAAGTCTCCCCCTGGTCCCCATAGAGCGTCCACCTCCATCTCTCTCCTGCGTTGGTCCTGGTCGTGAAGTTCCGCTTCCACTCGCCCTCCCTTGACATCCAGACCTGACCACTTCTGGTCTGCAGCCAAGACTTTAGCTCTGCGAATGTTGTCCTCTACGTCCTGCAGTAGATGCATGTTCATCTCCAGCTCTTTGTCCATGAGGTTCCGTCTGCGGTCCGTGTCCCTCGGCTTGGCTGCCAATAAGGAGGCCTTGTTGTTTGCTTGTTGGAAGAGCTGCTGGCTAACTGTAGTGCGATCGAGCCTTTCACCGACCACTTCTTTGGTCTTTGTAACTGTCCCAATGTGGCTTTCATTCATTTTATCAGACCCTTTTTTGTAGTTTTTCTCTGTTTCCGGCTTCTGCCTTTCAACGAGTGGATTGACTTGTTGAGGCTTTACTCTCTTAGCTGATTTTAGCTTTCCTTTTGGTTGCACTACTTCTTTACCCGGCCCCTTGGCTTTCACACGTGGTGGTCTCTCTTGCCCGTACACTTCGGAGGTGGCCAAGTGGCGAGGCTGGGCAACGTCTCCGCCCGTCGTGCTCTCCACGCCAACTTTCGCTGAGCGCTCCAAGGCGTCGCCGGCTTGGCCCAAAGAGAAAAGTTTGCGCCTTCGTTTGGAGACGTAATCGTCGTAATCGTCGCCGTAGTCCAAGAACGGATTGTTGTCCCTCCGACGAGCCGCTTTGTCTCTTGGATACGCGTCATTGCCAAAAACGTCGTCGTCCAGCGCCGACTTCCTCCTTTGGAAGCTGTAATCTGAAACAAAGATGTGTAAACTTGGATGGAAACGCCGACTTGGCATAAAAAAAACAAACAGAAATGTACCGCTGGCTGTGTCCTTCTCAAATGCATCAGGTAGGTCCAGTCTCATGTACCTTGAGAAACCAAACCTGCAAGAGGAAATCATTTTTATTTTTTTTATTTGTATTAATCAATCCAACAAAACAATACACAACAATACCATAATAATGCAATCCAAGGCCAGGCGATTGATCTTGTTTAATTGGAAGCTGGCTCGCCCCCCATCACGCGGCCGTTGGATTAGAGAGGTTCTCTACAATCTAAAACTGGAAAAACTTAGGTTTTCGCTAAAAGGCTCGGTTCAAGCATTTGAAAGCTCATGGAGCCCTTTTTTGCTGTATGTCAACTCTCCTGACCTATGCCCAGACGCAGATGAGGAATAATCTCCCTTTTATTTATTAGTATTATTTTATTCTATTTTTTATTTTATTATATATTATTATTATTATTATTATTATTTATTTTATTATTATTATTATATATATACAGGTAAAAGCCAGTAAATTAGAATATTTTGAAAAACTTGATTTATTTCAGTAATTGCATTCAAAAGGTGTAACTTGTACATTATATTTATTCATTGCACACAGACTGATGCATTCAAATGTTTATTTCATTTAATTTTGATGATTTGAAGTGGCAACAAATGAAAATCCAAAATTCCGTGTGTCACAAAATTAGAATATTGTGTAAGGGTTAAATTTTGAAGACACCTGGTGCCACAAACTAATCAGCTGATTAACTCAAAACACCTGCAAATGGTCTCTCAGTCCAGTTCTGAAGCCTACACAAACATGGGGAAGACTTCAGATTTGACAGCTGTCCAAAAGGCAACCATCGACACATTGCACAAGGAGGGAAAGACACAAAAGGTTATTGCTGAAGAGGCTGGCTGTTCTCAGAGCTCTGTGTCCAAACACATTAATGGAGAGGCAAAGGGAAGGAAAAACTGTGGTCAGAAAAAGTGTACAAGCGATAGGGATCACCGCGCCCTGGTCAAGATTGTGAAAAAAAACCCATTCAAAAATGTGGGGGAGATTCAGAAGGAGTGGACAGCTGCTGGAGTCAGTGCTTCAAGATCCACCACCAAGAGACGCTTGAAAGACATGGGTTTCAACTGCCGCATACCTCGTGTCAAGCCACTGTTGACCAAGAAACAGCACGAAAAGCGTCTCACCTGGGCTAAGGAAAAAAAGAGCTGGACTGCTGCTGAGTGGTCCAAAGTCATGTTTTCTGACGAAAGCAAATTTTGCATTTCCTTTGGAAATCGAGGTCCCAGAGTCTGGAGGAAGACAGGAGAGGCACAGGATCCACGTTGCCTGAAGTCTAGTGTAAAGTTTCCACCATCAGTGATGGTTTGGGGTGCCATGTCATCTGCTGGTGTCGGTCCACTCTGTTTCCTGAGATCCAGGGTCAACGCAGCCGTCTACCAGCAAGTTTTAGAGCACTTCATGCTTCCTGCTGCTGACCTGCTCTATGGAGATGGAGATTTCAAGTTCCAACAGGACTTGGCGCCTGCACACAGCGCAAAATCTACCCGTGCCTGGTTTACGGACCATGGTATTTCTGTTCTAAATTGGCCCGCCAACTCCCCTGACCTTAGCCCCATAGAAAATCTGTGGGGTATTGTGAGAAGGAAGATGCAGAATGCCAGACCCAAAAACGCAGAAGAGTTGAAGGCCACTATCAGAGCAACCTGGGCTCTCATAACACCTGAGCAGTGCCAGAAACTCATCGACTCCATGCCACGCCGCATTAACGCAGTAATTGAGGCAAAAGGAGCTCCAACCAAGTATTGAGTATTGTACATGCTCATATTTTTCATTTTCATACTTTTCAGTTGGCCAACATTTCTAAAAATCCCTTTTTTGTATTAGCCTTTAGTAATATTCTAATTTTGTGACACACGGAATTTTGGATTTTCATTTGTTGCCACTTCAAATCATCAAAATTAAATGAAATAAACATTTGAATGCATCAGTCTGTGTGCAATGAATAAATATAATGTACAAGTTACACCTTTTGAATGCAATTACTGAAATAAATCAAGTTTTTCAAAATATTCTAATTTACTGGCTTTTACCTGTATGTCTGTCTGTCTCTGGCCTCGTGTGTGTGTGTGAGAATGTGTCTGTCTTTGTCGTCTTACTTGTTACATAATTGTGCCATTTGTCCCTCGTTAGTGGGACCTGAGCGGGGTGGGAGGGTGGGTGGGTGGTTTGGGGTTTAAGGGAAAGGGTGTGAATCATTTACTGACTTTAAAATTGTACTGTTTTGACTTGCACTTTTTTCTGTCTATTTGAAAATGCCAATAAAAAAAGTTGAAAAATAAAAATAATAATAATAATGCAATCCAATTCCAAAACCAAACACTAATGCTGAAAGGTACATACAGGTTTTGAAGCAACGCAAATTTTATTTCAGCAAGACAATGCCAAGCCACGTGTTACAACAGCGTGGCTTCGTAGTAAAAGAGTGCGGGTACTAGACTGGCCTGCCTGTAGTCCAGACCTGTCTCCCATTGAAAATGTATGAAGGCTAAAATATGAGAAGGGAGACTGTTGAACAACTTAAGCTGTACATCAAGCAAGAATGGGAAAGAATTCCACTTCAAAAATGTGTCTCCTCAGTTCCCAAACCTTTACTGAGTGTTGTTAAAAGGAAAGGCCATGTAACACACTGGTAAAAATGCATTTTTTTGCAATGTGTTGCTGCCATTAAATTTTAAGTTCATGATTATTTGCAAAAAAAAAAGAAGTTTCTCAGTGTGAACGTTAAGTATCTTGTCTTTGCAGTCTATTCAATTGAATATAAGTTGAAAAGGATTTGTTGTATTCTCTTTTTATTTACCATTTACACAACGTGACAACTTCACTGCTTTTGGGTTTTCTATATAGGTAGGAAATAATAAAAACTGATTTAATTCATATTAAGTAGCATTTGTCATATAAGTATTGAGAACATAGTATTTTTACTTATTTCTTATTTTATCTTTTATTATTGTTTTTTTTTATTTTGCTGGTCTTTAAGCATCTTAACATTAGCTTTAGTTCATGTGTAGTTTATTCAATATTTTTGTGCCGTTTCTGTTCTCATAGTTGGTGTTTAAAGCAGCTAAAAGTTTAAACTATGTGACATTTGCTGCTTTACAATATCTGCTGCTCTACACGCCTTGATTTGCCCCACAGGGACAGTTGAATGTATATGTTAAGATGAATAAATACAATAAAACAAAAATAAAGCAGACCTCACTCTTTGAGAAGCATTTGCTTAGAAAAATCCATTTGTTTAAGAAAATAATATTCAACTAACTGCAAAAAGTCAGTGTTCAAAAACAAAGAATTTTTTTTTCCAAATTTAGGGATATTTTATTTGAACTAAGTAAAATTATCTGCCAATAGAACTGTCAAGACTTGATCTTGGGTGTGTGCTTTTCCAGGATGCAACGGAAAGTTGGCTCGGGCGAGACGGGAATGAAGGTACATGATTTATTTATTATTATCAAAAAAAAGGAATAAATGAAAGCGCGCACAGTGGCGGAGAATAAACTATGAAACCAAAAGACTATAGCAAAAAAGTACAAATGAAAAGCACGCAAAGTGGCGGAGAACAAACTATGAAAAACAAAAAGACTATAAACATGGAACAAAAACTTACTTGGCTTGGACAAAAATAGTTGCATGAAGAATGGACATGGGAAGAAGTGCCAGGCATGGACAGAGCATAAATGTGGTGAGGTCGTCAGAACGACAAACTGAAAAGAATGAACTTAAATACTATGGACATGATTAGTGAAAGCAGGTGCGTGACTCAAAACGAAACAGGTGCGTGACGTGACAGGTGAAAACTAATGGGTTGCTATGGTGACAATCAAGAGTGCACAATGAGTCCAAACGTGGAACAGGTGAAACTAATGGGTAATCATGCAAACAAGACAAGGGAGTGAAAAGCCAGAAACTAAACAAAACATGACTTAAAACAAAACATGATTACACAGACATGACAAGAACAAGAAAATTCGGCTTGTCAAGACTTTCCAAAACAAGTAAAATTAGCTAACCTCAATGAACCTAAAAATAGCTTAAAATAAGTATATTCTCACTAATAACAAGTGCACTTTTCTTGGTAGAAAAAAAAGAGACCTTTTTGCTCAATATGTTGAAAAATATTCTTAAATGAAGTAAATGCTAGTGCCATTATCTTGACATAATGATATGCGCTCGGCATTACATTTCTTGAAACCAGCAAACTTATACTAAAAACTAATGTATTGTTCTTAATGGAAAGGCAACAAGGCAAGCGCTTGTTACTCTCGGGGTCTCCTAGCCGCTCAGGCAAATCATATTGTCGAAAAATGCATTTTTCCATGGATAACATGACATCATCGCGCCAAGTGCGTGCTCTTTCAGTCAATTAGTGCACATATATACAGCCCGGCCCCCGGCCAATGTTTTTTTAATTGTAATTTTGAAGAATTCATCTGAATGTGCATGAACTATTTCTGTTCAAAATTGTTAGAAATGTCACATGTTTAAATATTAACTGTCAGTTTACTGTACTCTGCCAACTGTACTACTATATGAGTACGTGTTTTCTATTGTTTCATTGAAAATAAAACAGTTGTTTTAATTATGAGACACAATTGTGTCAAAGTCATGATTTTTTTATTTCATGCTTGAAATAAGACATTTTTACTTTGAAAAAGTAGTTTTATACTTGTGAGTGTTGATGACACAGCTTTGCAACACTTGATATTCTAGTTTCAAGCATGTTTTACTCAATATAGGTCATCAAATCTCAGCAACAAGCTGTAATATCTTACTGACATCATTTAGGACCAAAACACTTAAAACAAGTAAAACACTCTAACATAAAATCTGCTTAGTGAGAAGAATGATCTTATCAGACAGAAAATAAGCAAATATCACCCTTATTTGACATATTTCATCTTACTTAGATTTCAGTTTTTGCAGTGTACTGCTAATGTTGTACTGAGCAGCCAGACCCTTTTTTTGCAGAAGTAGGATCCATTTTTGGTGTTATGGTGAATCATCATTGCTACCTTTATGTGCTGCCATGACACCAAAAAACATACTTGCAGAGCCCCTTTAGACGCCCACTTAGCAGAAGTTTCACAAGATTTTCTGACTTCACACATAATGATGGCATACCTGCCAACTTTTGAAATCAGAAAAACCTAGTAGTCAGGGTCCAGGGGCCGCAGGCCCCGGTAGGTCCAGGACAAAGTCGACGCAAAATGATTATTAGCATTCAGACAGGTTAAAATGTTGCTAAAACCATCACTGTTTGGGCGACGAAAAACGTTGAAAGTTTTCCACTTGTATCGCTAGCAACGGCATTAGACTTGTGTTTTTTTGTCCCAACGTGGTCTTTTACATCGCTAATTCCTCCGTGTCCGATCGAAAAATCTTGTCTGCACAAGGTGCAATTCGCGTAGTTTTCACCCTTTTTGGAACGGATAATTATTCCCGGATAGGCTTTTGAATATTCTTCACGGAATGACTGCAGTTTTCTTTTCGGTTTAAGACTCGTTTGCGATTTTTCTCCGGCTGATTCCATGATCGTTCGCTCGTTTGGAAACAATGGCAACTGTATGGCGTCACATTAGTGCCAAAAATCCGAGCGCATAAAAACTGTTATCGCGCGCTGATTCTCCACTTCGTGCGCGCGCGCGACACCATTTTGCGTGCGCGTGGTGCCTTTCTGCGCGCGCGCGACGCCTTTCTGCGCGCTCTCTGTGTACTACCGGCATCTCTCCTCGCGCTGTCATGTTTCTTTTTGGCACTTTGGGGGCGGGTATGCTTAGACGGCCCCTTCTTTCTGATTGGCTGTGAGCATTTTTCATATGACCAATCATTCTCCAGTGTAGCAACGTTGTAGCCATCTTACTTCGGACATCTAGCCTCAATCATTACATTGATGTCAATGGTACATGTACTAATTAAATTACCATAACTTGCTCGATTTTCCACCAATTTACAAACGGTTTGCCTTGTTACAAATCTTATTACATGTAGATATGACATAGGATGCTGTACCTGTTGAAATTACCTCTTTCGCTTTAAAAAAAAAAAAAGACTTAATTGTGCAACATACCGTATTTTCCGCACCATAAGCCGCCCCGTGTTATAAGCCGCGCCTTCAATGAACGGCATATTTCAAAACTTTGTCCACCTATAAGCCGCCCCGTGTTGTAAGCCGCATCTAACTGCGCTAAAGGGAATGTCAAAAAAACAGTCAGATAGGTCAGTTAAACTTTAATAATATATTAAAAACCAGCGTTCTAACAACTCTGTTCACTCCCAAAATGTACGGTAATGTGCAAATGTGCAATCACAAACATAGTAAAATTCAAAATAGTGCAGAGCAATAGCAATAACTTAATGTTGCTCGAACGTTAATGTCACAACACACAAAATAAACATAACACTCACTTTCTGAAGTTATTCTTCATTCATAAATCCCTCGAATTCTTCTCCTACGGTGTCCGAATTAAAAAGTTGGGCGAATACTACGGGATCCAAAATGGCCAGCTCCGTCTCGTCGAAGTCATCAGAGTCAGTGTCGCTGTTGTTTTTCCAGCAGTTCCGTGAATCCTGCCTTCCGGAAAGCTCGGACCACAGTTGAGACCGAAATATCCGCCCAGGCATTTACGATCCACTGGCAGATGTTGGCGTATGTCGTCCGGCGCTGTCTCCCTGTCTTAGTAAAGGTGTGTTCGCCTTCGGTCGATCATTGTTCCCACGCCGTTCGCAGTCATGCTTTAAATGCCTTGTTGACACCAATATCGAGCGGTTGGAGTTCTTTGGTTAATCCACCCGGAATGACGGCGAGTGTTGTATTTGTGTGCTTCACTTGTTTTTTGACACCATCTGTGATGTGGGCGCGCATGGAGTCGTATATCAACATGGACGGAGCTGCGTGAAAAAAGCCACCCGGCCTCTTCGCGTAAACTTCCCTTAACCACTCGCTCATCTTTTCTTCATCCATCCATCCCTTCGAGTTAGCTTTTGATGATGACGCCGGCTGGAAAGTTCTCTTTTGGCAAGGTCTTCCTTTTGAATATCACCATGGGTGGAAGTTTCTGGCCATTAGCATGGCAAGCTAGAACCACAGTGTGTCGCTTAGTAGGAGCCATTTTGTGGTCTTTACAGATGTAAACACACAAAGGAAATGAAACGTAATACCCGCGCGCTTCTTCTTCTATGGGGGCGGGTGCTTACCTTGGCGGTTGCTTACCGTAGAAGAAGAAGCACTTCCTCTTCTACGGGGAAAAAAGATGGCGGCTGTTTACCGTAGTTGCGAGACCGAAACTTTATGAAAATGAATCTTAATATTAATCCATATATAAAGCGCACCGGGTTATAAGCCGCACTGTCAGCTTTTGAGTAAATTTGTGGTTTTTAGGTGCGGCTAATAGTGCGGAAAATACGGCAGTTGTGTAGGGTCAGTGTTAGTCAGTTCTCTGATTATTTTAAACTGTTTCAGAATACATAATTAATAGCTATTTTTAGCATTTTAAAAACAAAATTCAAAGATTATTTCATTCATTTTATGGCTGAATCAAAAGAAATTCCATAAATTAGAAAAAAAATGTTCAAGAAGAAGTGAAAATATAAAATAATGTTATTGCTGGTGGACCAGTTCTGGCTGAAAGATGTGATTATGGTGTTTGTTGTCTTATTATTTATTTGGCTCACATTTTGTATTACCCTGTATTGTGTTTATGTGGTATGAAATAACCTTCATCAGCGCGCGACATTTTTTTTATCCACTTCTTCCTCCGTAAATCTTGATACATATTGACGATGACCCGCCCTGCTATACTTCTGATTGGCTCTGAGCATTTTTCAGCGTTTTTCGCCTGACCAATCAGAAAGGAGGGGCCGTCTAAGCATACCCGCCCCCAAAGTGCCAAAAAGAAACATGACAGCGCGAGGAGAGATGCCAGGAGTACACAGAGAGCGCACAGAAAGGCACCGCGCGCGCGCTTAAAGGCACCACGCGCGCGCAAAATGGTGTCGCGCGCGCGCACGAAGTGGAGAATCAGCGCGCGATAACAGTTTTTATGCGCTCGGATTTTTGGCACTAATGTGACGCCATACAACTGGTGCCTCGTGCTTGGCAGCGGTGCTATAAATAGCCTCGCGCATGGCATTCGGAATGGCTCGATAGGAAGTTACGGGAAGCAGTGTCGATTGTCATTGTTGTTACGCGATTTCGTGAATAAAACTTAAAAAAAAATATTTTTTTTTAAATTAATGAAAAACCGTATTTTTTATCACTGCAACCGTAACCCGGAATAGGTTGATGAAAACCGTACTAATTACGGGAAAACCGGAGTAGTTGGCAGGTATGTGATGGCTTCAACTTCAAGTCTAGCTACCCAAACATTTGGAATGAAATCCAAATGTGTAAAAAAGTTTTCAAATCTTTGATGTACTTATTACTTGTATTGACTATACTCATTTGTCTCTATCTGAATGTTTACTCACAGTTTCATGTAGCTGGGGTTCTCTGGGTAGAAGCAGCTGTTCTCTTCCTCCATGTGTGTGAGGCGAGTGTAGTCCCTAGGATATATGTAGGACATGTGCACCTGGGGAGAAGATCCATTCAGTGTTACTGTGTGCTTCCACAATTTGGTCAAAAAGTCACAGTGTTGGGTTAGTTACTGAAAACCAGTAACTAGTTACAGTTACTAGTTACTTTATTTCAAAAGTAACTCAGTTACTTACACCAAAAAGTAATGCGTTACTGTGAAACTGTGAAAAGTAACTCTTTAGTTACTTCTTTTTTCCCCCTTTTTTTTTTTTAAAGCTCCCATTAATGCCCTTTTAGCCTTCATTTCAGTACTGTTATTGCACTGGACAATAATACAATGTGTTGATCAACTTGACATGCATTTGCATCACTCAACTCTGCTAAGCAATGTGCTCTACATACAACACACAAAGACAAAGATATGTTTCAAAGGGCCAATTTATTTCAGGCCAGAACAAATTGACAAAACTATTTTAAATAACTGCAACATAATGGCACTTTAACTTTAACTTTAAGTAGAGGAGCTTTTTGTATTATTAGGTCCATCAGTGCTAAATATTATAAACTTATCACTTTCCTCTGGCACTGTTCCCCCAGCATTCAAGAAAGCGGTTATTCATCCTCTGCTCAAAAGACCTAACCTTGATCCTGACCTCATGGTAAACTACCGACCGGTGTCCCACCTTCCCTTTATTTCGAAAATCCTCGAAAAAATTGTCGCACAGCAGCTAAATGAACACTTAGTGTCTAACAATCTCTGTGAACCTTTTCAATCCGGTTTCAGGGCAAATCACTCTACGGAGACAGCCCTCGCAAAAATGACTAATGATCTACTGCTAACGATGGATTCTGATGCGTCATCTATGTTGCTGCTTCTTGATCTTAGCTTCCATAGCGTCCATCATAATATTTTATTAGAGCGTATCAAAACACGTATTGGTATGTCAGACTTAGCTTTGTCGTGGTTTAACTCTTATCTTACTGACAGGATGCAATGCGTCTCCCATAATAATGTGACCTCGGACTATGTTAAGGTAACGTGCGGAGTTCCTCAGGGTTCGGTTCTTGGCCCTGCACTCTTTAGGATTTACATGCTGCCGCTAGGCGACATCATACGCAAATACGGTGTTAGCTTTCATTGCTATGCTGATGACAGCCAACTCTACATGCCCCTAAAGCTGACCAACACGCCGGATTGTAGTCAGCTGGAGGCGTGTCTTAATGAAATTAAACAATGGATGTCCGCTAACTTCTTGCAACTCAACGCCAAGAAAACGGAAATGCTGATTATCGGTCCTGCTAAACACCGACATTTATTTAATAATACCACCTTAACATTTGACAACCAAACAATTACACAAGGCGACTCAGTAAAGAATCTGGGTATTATTTTCGACCCAACTCTCTCCTTTGAGTCACACATTAAGAGTGTTACTAAAACGGCCTTCTTTCATCTCCCTAATATCGCTAAAATTCGTTCTATTTCACTGAGATCATTATTCATGCGTTCGTTACGTCTCGTCTCGACTACTGTAACGTATTATTTTGGGGTCTCCCTATGTCTAGCATTAAAAGACTACAATTGGTACAAAATGCGGCTGCTAGACTTTTGACAAGAACAAGAAAGTTTGATCATATTACGCCTATACTGGCTCACCTGCACTGGCTTCCTGTGCACTTAAGATGTGACTTTAAGGTTTTACTACTTACGTATAAAATACTACACGGTCTAGCTCCGTCCTATCTTGTCGATTGCATTGTACCATATGTCCCGGCAAGAAATCTGCGTTCAAAGAACTCCGGCTTATTAGTGATTCCCAGAGCCCAAAAAAAGTCTGCGGGCTATAGAGCGTTTTCTATTGGGGCTCCAGTACTATGGAATGCCCTCCCGGTAACAATTAGAGATGCTACCTCAGTAGAAGCATTTAAGTCCCATCTTAAAACTCATTTGTATACTCTAGCCTTTAAATAGCCCCCCTGTTAGACCAGTTGATCTGCCGTTTCTTTTCTTTTCTCCTCTGCTCCCCTATTCCTTGTGGAGGGGGTGGAGGCACAGGTCCGGTGGCCATGGATGAAGTGCTGGCTGTCCAGAGTCGGGACCCGGGGTGGACCGCTCGCCTGTGCATCGGCTGGGAACATCTCTGTGCTGCTGACCCGTCTCCGCTCGGGATGGTGTCCTGCTGGCCCCACTATGGACTGGACTCTTACTATTATGTTGGATCCACTATGGACTGGACTCTCACAATATTATGTCAGACCCACTCGACATCCATTGCTTTCGGTCTCCCCTAGAGGGGGGGGGGGGTTACCCACATATGCGGTCCTCTCCAAGGTTTCTCATAGTCATTCACATCGACGTCCCACTGGGGTGAGTTTTTCCTTGCCCTTATGTGGGCTTTGTACCGAGGATGTCGTTGTGGCTATATAAATAAACATTGATTGATTGATTGATTGATACCGGTAGGAGCAATACATACAAACTGCAGCCCTTGGTAGCGAGTGAGTGGAAAGTCTTTGATGGTGTAGCTGGGCTTGTACAAGCAGTCGGGCAGAACGCCTTGCAGGAGTTCCTCCTCCATCAAAGGCACTGACAACATAAAGAGCACACAACTGTGAAGAACGATGACTTCAGCTGCGGAAACGAAACCACTGTTGGCCTGAAAGTGCGGTTTAGACAAAAGAAAACAACGACACAAAGGAAGAGTCTCTCACCTTGGTGGAGGGCGTCTCGCGGGTCTTCCTTCAGCATGTCTGCAGCGGCGCTGTGCTGGCTGGGCGGGGGCCGCTGGTGGCTCGCAGGTGTCTGCGGTATGTGCGCGACATCGCTCATTAGCAACGCCGACTCGTCTGTGGGACGAAGCCACGAGGTGTTCAGACAAAAGCGAGCATTTCCGAGCATCTTTGCACAAAAAAAAAGGATGCTGAGTCACTGTGAGAAGTTCTTGTATTAGTACTGGGCTTTGTTTGATACCTGACTGGATGGTACAGAAACATGGTTTCTAGTCTTGTATTAGTACTGGGCTTTGTTTGATACCTGACTGGATGCTACAGAAACATGGTTTCTAGTCTTGTATTAGTACTGGGCTTTGTTTTATACCTGACTGGATGGTACAGAAACATGGTTTCTAGTCATGTATTAGTACTGGGCTTTGTTTGATACCTGACTGGATGGTACAGAAACATGGTTTCTAGTCTTGTATTAGTACTGGGCTTTGTTTTATACCTGACTGGATGGTACAGAAACATGGTTTCTAGTCTTGTATTAGTACTGGGCTTTGTTTTATACCTGACTGGATGGTACAGAAACATGGTTTCTAGTCTTGTATTAGTACTGGGCTTTGTTTGATACCTGACTGGATGCTACAGAAACATGGTTTCTAGTCATGTATTAGTACTGGGCTTTGTTTGATACCTGACTGGATGCTACAGAAACATGGTTTCTAGTCTTGTATTAGTACTGGGCTTTGTTTGATACCTGACTGGATGCTACAGAAACATGGTTTCTAGTCTTGTATTAGTACTGGGCTTTGTTTTATACCTGACTGGATGCTACAGAAACATGGTTTCTAGTCATGTATTAGTACTGGGCTTTGTTTGATACCTGACTGGATGCTACAGAAACATGGTTTCTAGTCATGTATTAGTACTGGGCTTTGTTTGATACCTGACTGGATGCTACAGAAACATGGTTTCTAGTCTTGTATTAGTACTGGGCTTTGTTTGATACCTGACTGGATGGTACAGAAACATGGTTTCTAGTCTTGTATTAGTACTGGGCTTTGTTTTATACCTGACTGGATGGTACAGAAACATGGTTTCTAGTCATGTATTAGTACTGGGCTTTGTTTGATACCTGACTGGATGCTACAGAAACATGGTTTCTAGTCATGTTTCTAGGGAAATATTTTGGTGAGACATGGCAAACATTGGTTATCTTAGTTTGAGTCAGGAATAATCACAATGTTAGCAAGCCTCTACAGCAAAATACGGCCCGTTTTTTTTATTTATTTGTCCGACCGCTTCGATGTTAGCAAGTCACAGGTGGAAAAAAACCTCAGTGCTGAACTCTGTAGATCTGGCTCGCTGACAACAAGCTATCCATACACTTGGGTAAAACACAATCCATCCTGTTTGGGTCCCACATCAACCTTAAGAAAGTCAATGACTTCACTATAAAAGTGGGTGACATTGTTATCACCAGGAAAGACCGGTAAGGTCTATTCAGGTGTACTGGAGAGGAGGCTACGCCGGATAGTCGAACCTCGGATTCAGGAGGAACAGTGTGGTTTTCGTCCTGGTCGTGGAACTGTGGACCAGCTCTATACTCTGGGCAGGGTCCTTGAGGGTGCATGGGAGTTTGCCCAACCAGTCTACATGTGCTTTGTGGACTTGGAGAAGGCATTCGACCGTGTACCCCGGGAAGTCCTGTGGGGAGTGCTCAGAGAGTATGGGGTATCAGACTGTCTGATTGTGGCAGTCCGCTCCCTGTATGATCAGTGTCAGAGCTTGGTCCACATTGCCGGCAGTAAGTCGGACACGTTTCCAGTGAGGGTTGGACTCCGCCAAGGCTGCCCTTTGTCACCCATTCTGTTCATAACCTTTATGGACAGAATTTCTAGGTGCAGTCAAGGCGTTGAGGGGATCTGGTTTGGTGGCTGCAGGATTAGGTCTCTGCTTTTTGCAGATGATGTGGTCCTGATGGCTTCATCTGGCCAAGATCTTCAGCTCTCACTGGATCGGTTCGCAGCCGAGTGTGAAGCGACTGGGATGGGAATCAGCACCTCCAAATCCGAGTCCATGGTTCTCGCCCGGAAAAGGATGGAGTGCAATCTCCGGGTTGGGGAGGAGATCTTGCCCCAAGTGGAGGAGTTCAAGTACCTCGGAGTCTTGTTCACGAGTGAGGGAAGAGTGGATCGTGAGATCGACAGGCGGATCGGTGCGGCGTCTTCAGTAATGCGGACACTGTATCGATCCGTTGTGGTGAAGAAGGAGCTGAGCCAGAAGGCAAAGCTCTCGATTTACTGGTCGATCTACGTTCCCATCCTCACCTATGGTCATGAGCTTTGGGTCATGACCGAAAGGACAAGATCACGGGTACAAGCGGCCGAAATGAGTTTCCTCCGCCGGGTGGCGGGGCTCTCCCTTAGAGATAGGGTGAGAAGCTCTGTCATCCGGGGGGAGCTCAAAGTAAAGCCGCTGCTCCTCCACATGGAGAGGAGCCAGATGAGGTGGTTCGGGCATCTGGTCAGGATGCTACCCGAACGCCTCCCTCGGGAGGAGTTTCGGGCACGTCCGACCGGTAGGAGGCCACGGGGAAGACCCAGGACACGTTGGGAAGACTATGTCTCCCGGCTGGCCTGGGAACGCCTCGGGATCCCCCGGGAGGAGCTGGACGAAGTGGCTGGGGAGAGGGAAGTCTGGGCTTCCCTGCTTAAGCTGCTGCCCCGCGACCTGACCTCGGATAAGCGGAAGAAGATGGATGGATGGATAGATGGAAAGATGAGGTCACCTACCTAGGTTCCATTCTAGAGGCTAATCTTTCCTGTGATAAAATGGCAACCAAGGTAATCAAAAAGGTCAACCAACGAACAAGATTTCTCTATAGAATCTCCTCTTTGGTCAACAAAAGCACCATGAGGATTCTGGCGGGAACTCTCGTTCAACCCTTTTTCCATTATGCATGCACCTCCTGGTACCCTAGCACCTCCAAAACCCTCAAATATAGACTCCAGGAAAAGCTAGTCAGGTTACTTCTAGACCTCCACCCCAGATCACACCTCACTCCTACCCACTTCTCCAAAGTGGGCTGGCAGAGTAAAACAACTTGCACTGAGCCTGGTCTATAAAATCCGCTACACCTCCCTGATACCGAAGTACATGTCAAACTACTTCCTTAACGTAAATGACCGCCATAACCACAACACCAGGGGGAGCTCCACTAACCACGTTAAACCCAGATTCCCATCTAACAAAGGTCTTAACTCATTCTCCTTCTATGCCACATCAATATGGAATGCACTCCCAACAGGTGTAAAAGTAAGTGCATCTCTATCCTCCTTCAAAACCGCACTAAAAGAACACCTCCAGGCAACTACAACCCCCTCCCTTCCACATCCCACCTCCCCGGATTGTAAATAATCAAATGTAAATAATCAAATGTATATACTTGTTCTTATGCTTTCTGATCTCTCTCACTATGTTCACTACTTGCTGTACATATCCTACCAAGTCACACCTACACTGTTACAATGTCCATTTCTCTGATGATACAATTGTTGATGACTGAAGTGTTGATATCAACCAAACCGAACATCTTCCCCCCCAGTTACTCTCGGGGTCCGCTCAGGCAAATCATATTGTCTAAAAATGCATTTTCCCATCGATAACTTGACATCATCGCACAATTAGTGCGTGAGGAATATATATATATATATATATATATATATATATATATATATATATATATATATATATATATATATATGTATGTATGTATGTATGTATGTATGTATGTATGTATGTATGTATGTATGTATGTATGTATATATATATATATATACATACATATACATATATATATATACACACATATATATATATATATACATATATATACACATATACATATATATATATATATATATATATATATATATATATATATATATATATATATATATATATATATATATATATATATATATATATATATATGTCTTAATAAGGTTATCCAAAAAATAGTGCTCGATACCGTAGTAGAGCGCAATATATGTATGTGTGGGGAAAAAAATCACAAGACTACTTCATCTCTACAGGCCTGTTTCATGAGGGGTTCCCTCAATCATCAGGAGATTTCATACAACATGTATCATGTTGTATGCATGCATGTGTGATGTATCATGTTGTATGCATGCATGTGTGATGTATCATGTTGTATGCATGCATGTGTGATGTATCATGTTGTATGCATGCATGTGTGATGTATCATGATATATGCATGCATGTGTGATGCATCATGTTGTATGCATGCATGTGTGATGCATCATGTTGTATGCATGCATGTGTGATGTATCATGTTGTATGCGTGCATGTGTGATGTATCATGTTGTATGCATGCATGTGTGATGTATCATGTTGTATGCATGCATGTGTGATGTATCATGTTGTATGCATGCATGTGTGATGTATCATGTTGTATGCATGCATGTGTGATGTATCATGTTGTATGCATGCATGTGTGATGTATCATGTTGTATGCATGCATGTGTGATGCATCATGTTGTATGCATGCATGTGTGATGTATCATGTTGTATGCATGCATGTGTGATGTATCATGTTGTATGCATGCATGTGTGATGTATCATGTTGTATGCATGCATGTGTGATGTATCATGTTGTATGCATGCATGTGTGATGTATCATGTTGTATGCATGCATGTGTGATGTATCATGTTGTATGCATGCATGTGTGATGCATCATGTTGTATGCATGCATGTGTGATGCATCATGTTGTATGCATGCATGTGTGATGCATCATGTTGTATGCATGCATGTGTGATGTATCATGTTGTATGCATGCATGTGTGATGTGTCATGTTGTATGCATGCATGTGTGATGTATCATGTTGTATGCATGCATGTGTGATGCATCATGTTGTATGCATGCACGTGTGATGTATCATGTTGTATGCATGCATGTGTGATGTATCATGTTGTATGCATGCATGTGTGATGCATCATGTTGTATGCATGCATGTGCGATGCATCATGTTGTATGCATGCATGTGTGATGTATCATGTTGTATGCATGCATGTGTGATGCATCCTGTTGTATGCATGCATGTGTGATGCATCATGTTGTATGCATGCATGTGTGATGTATCATGTTGTATGCATGCATGTGTGATGCATCATGTTGTATGCATGCATGCATGTGTGATGCATCATGTTGTATGCATGCATGTGTGATGTATCATGTTGTATGCATGCATGTGTGATGCATCATGTTGTATGCATGCATGTGTGATGCATCATGTTGTATGCATGCATGTGTGATGTATCATGTTGTATGCATGCATGTGTGATGCATCATGTTGTATGCATGCATGTGTGATGTATCATGTTGTATGCATGCATGTGTGATGTATCATGTTGTATGCATGCATGTGTGATGTATCATGTTGTATACATGCATGTGTGATGCATCGTGTTGTATGCATGCATGTGTGATGTATCATGTTGTATGCATGCATGTGTGATGTATCGTGTTGTATGCATGCATGTGTGATGTATCATGTTGTATGCATGCATGTGTGATGTATCATGTTGTATGTGTGCATGTGTGATGTATCATGTTGTATGCATGCATGTGTGATGTATCATGTTGTATGCATGCATGTGTGATGTGTCATGTTGTATGCATGCATGTGTGATGCATCATGTTGTATGCATGCATGTGTGATGTATCATGTTGTATGCATGCATGTGTGATGCATCATGTTGTATGCATGCATGTGTGATGCATCATGTTGTATGCATGCATGTGTGATGTATCATGTTGTATGCATGCATGTGTGAGTATCATGTTGTATGCATGCATGTGTGATGCATCATGTTGTATGCATGCATGTGTGATGCATCATGTTGTATGCATGCATGTGTGATGCATCATGTTGTATGCATGCATGTGTGATGCATCCTGTTGTATGCATGCATGTGTGATGCATCATGTTGTATGCATGCATGTGTGATGTATCATGTTGTATGCATGCATGTGTGATGCATCATGTTGTATGCATGCATGTGTGATGTATCATGTTGTATGCATGCATGTGTGATGTATCATGTTGTATGCATGCATGTGTGATGTATCATGTTGTATGCATGCATGTGTGATGTATCATGTTGTATGCATGCATGTGTGATGTATCATCCCAACGTTTGCGATCCCTTCTCAAGGTTTCTTCTTTTTCCCCGTCTGGTTTTTTTTTTTTAGTTTTTCCTTGCCCGGATGTGGGTTTGTGATCAGGGAATATATGAATACAACTTGACTGATGGATGATTAGTGTGTGTGATGTGTGCAGGATACTTACTGACATAGAGGGAAATATGCTTGGAGTCAATCACCAGAAACCGGAACTTTTCATCCAGCAGCTTCCACTGTGCCAAAATGAACGGAAAATAATTCTTTGTTAGGGTGACCAAACCATACTTGCCAACCTTGAGACCTCCGATTTCGGGAGGTGGGGGGTGGGGAGCCTGGTCGGGGGGCGTGAAATACTTGAATTTCAGTGTTCATTTATTTACACATATACACACACATAACACTCATCTACTCATTGTTGAGTTAAAGGTTGAATTGTCCATCCTTGTTCTATTCTCTGTCACTATTTTTCTAACCATGCTGAACACCCTCTCTGATGATGCATTCTGCTTCGTCCCCTTGTTGTGCGCGCAGTCGTGCACCGCACCCTCTAAAAGCCGTAGATGTTATTGTCACACATGCATGTACAGTAGATGGCAGTATTGTCCTGTTTAAGAGTGTCACAACATTGCTGTTTTTACGGCAGGCGAACTGCTTTACGGTAGACAAAAACGTGACTGCTGTTGTTGTGTGTTGTTGCCGCGCTGGGAGGACGTTAATGAAACTGCCTAACAATAAACCCACATAAGAAAGCAAGAACTCGCCCTCGATCATTCTACAGTTATAACGTGATTGGGCAGGCACGCTGTTTATATTGTGGGAAAGCGGACGTGAAAACAGGCTGTCGACACATCACTCAAGTCCGCCTGAATTTCGGGGAGATTTTCGGGAGAAAATTTGTCCCGGGAGGTTTTCGGGAGAGGCGCTGAATTTCGGGAGTCTCCCGGAAGATCCGGGAGGGTTGGCAAGTATGGACCAAACATTAAATTTTTCTGAATTTTTTTTTTTTTTTTTTTTTAGAAAGTGATGAAAATGTCTTTAATTAGGGCCCGCATGGCCCATTGTAAAAGGACTCCCGAAGGGAGTCCTTTTACAATGGGACAGAGGACCCTATTGAATTTGTAAGGTTTTATTATTATTATTATTATTATTCTTTTTTCTTCCGCCGCCACATTAAACTGTAATTTGACCCACTTAACATGCTTCAAAACTCACCATATTTGACCCACACATCAGGATCTGCGAAAATTGCCTTTTAATAAAAAAACCCAACCACAAAACTCAAAATTGCGCTCTAGCGCCCCCTAGGAAAAAAATAAAACTAGACTGCCTGTAACTCCCACTAGAAAGGTCAAAGAGACATGAAACAAAAACCTCTATGTAGGTCTGACTTAGACCCACATTCCATAACTGTACATTTTCGGGCAAAAATCAACAGGAAGTTGGCAATTCCCCCTTCAAGACAAAAATGTACTAAAAACAGTCACCTTTGCCTCTTTGAGCTGTAATTTGACCCCCTTAACATGCTTCAAAACTCACCAAACTGAACGCACACATCAAGACTGGCAAAAATTGCGATCTAATAAAAAAACCTAACCCCAAATCTCAAAATTGCGTTCTACCGCAATTTTGGAATAAAACGCAGAAAAAACTGCTCCTCGGAAGAAACAAAAGTATTGGGACACTTAGGACTAAAACTGGACACAAGTATTGGGACACTTGGGACGTAAATTGGACAAAAATATTGGGACACTTGGGACTAACACTTGACAAAAGTATTGGGACACCTACACTGGACAAAAGCATTGGGACACTTAGGACTAACACTTGACAAAAGTATTGGGACACTTAGGATGAAAACTGGACAAAAGTATTGGGACACTTAGGACTAAAACTGGACAAAAGTATTGGGACACTTCGGACTACCACTAGACATAAGTATTGGGACACTTAGGACTAAACCTGGACAAAAGTATTGGGACACTTAGGACTACCACTGGACAAAAGTATTGGGACACCTACACTGGACAAAAGCATTGGGACACTTAGGACTAGAACTTGACAAAAGTATTAGGACACTCGGGACTAAAACTGGACAAAAGTATTGGGACACTTAGGACTAGCACCTGCCAAATACGCGGGCCCGACCAACGCTGCTTGCAGCTTTAATTATTATTATTATTATAATTTTTAGAAAGTGATGAAAATGTCTTCAATTATTATTATTGTTATTTTTTATTTGTCCTGTGCAGCTTCTCAGGCAAATCATATAGTTGATGTAGATGCCCATGTCGACTGTTCAGATTTACTTTACAAAAGAGAAGTGTAGGATACTTCTCTTGTTGCCTTATTTGTATTTGACTTTATTAAATGTATTTATATTATCATTTGGTGCAGCCGGGCCGGAGCAGGAGGGGATAGAAAAAGGGAAAAAAGGAAGACAGAGGGGGAAATTGTGGGGACAAGAGGGGGATTAGACAGAGAGACGATAACAACAACAGCAAACAACAACAACATCAGCAAACAGGATATGTACAAATATGTTGGTAAAAGTGATAGCAAAGAAGCAGTTAGCGAAATAAATAATAACACAGAAATGACAATGAGCATTATTACACTACAAATGTCTTTAATAATACATTAAAAAAAATGTGAAAACTATTTTTGTTCAAGCTGAATTTGCTAACATTTTGTCATCTTTTTTTTTTCCTATTTAATTGTCCAGTAAGACTTAAAAGGGTATGGATGGAAAAATGCATTTTTAGACAATATGATTTGCCTGAGCGGCTAGGAGACCCCGAGAGTAACAAGCGCTTGCCTTGTTGCCTTTCCATTAAGAACAATAAATTAGTTTTTAGTATAAGTTTGCTGGTTTCAAGAAATGTAATGCCGAGCGCATATCATTATGTCAAGATAATGGCACTAGCGTTTACTTCATTTAAGAATATTTTTCAACATATTGAGCAAAAAGGTCTCTTTTTTTTCTACCAAGAAAAGTGCACTTGTTATTAGTGAGAATATACGTATTTTAAGCTATTTTGGGGTTCATTGAGGTTAGCTAATTAGGGCCCGCATGGCCCATTGTATAAGGACTCCCAAAGGGAGTCCTTATACAATGGGCCATAAGGACCTATTGAATTTGTAAGGTTTTTTATTCTTTATTCTTTATTCTTCCGCCGCCACATTAAACTGTAATTTGACCCACTTAACATGCTTCAAAACTCACCATATTTGACCCACACATCAGGACCTGCGAAAATTGCCTTTTTAAAAAAAAAACGAACCACAAAACTCAAAATTGCGCTCTAGCGCCCCCTAGGAAAAAAAAAAAACTAGACTGCCACTAGGAAGGTCGGAGAAACATGAAACAAAAACCTCTATGTAGGTCTGACTTAGACCTACATTTCATAATGGTACATTGTCGGGCTAAAATCAACAGGAAGTTGGCAATTCCCCCTTCAAGACAAAAAAGTACTAAAAACAGTACCGTATTTTCCGCACTATAAGGCGCACCTAAAAACCACACATTTTCTCAAAAGCTGACAGTGCGCCTTAAAGCCCGGTGCGCTTTATATATGGATAAATATTAAGATTCATTTTCATAAAGTTTCGGTCTCGTAACTACGGTAAACAGCCGCCATCTTTTTTCCCGGTAGAACAGGAAGCGCTTCTTCTTCTACGCAAGCAACCGCCAAGGTAAGCACCCGCCCCCATAGAACAGGAAGCGCTTCTTCTTCTACTGTAAGCAACCACCCGCCCGCGTAGAAGAAGAAAAAGCGCGCGGATATTACCGTACATTTCCTTTGTGTGTTTACATCTGTAAAGACCACAAAATGGCTCCTACTAAGCGACAGGTATCCGGTTCATGAAAAGACGCAATCTCTCCATCCGCACACGGATTACTATTTCACAGCAACTGATATTCCTGTGAACCGCACTGTGGATACAACGGGAGCACGTACGGTGAATATTCGCACCACAGGGAATGGGAAGTCATCCTTCACTGTGGTTCTAGCTTGCCATGCTAATGGCCAGAAACTTCCACCCATGGTGATATTCAAAAGGAAGACCTTGCCAAAAGAGACCTTTCCAGCCGGCGTCATCATAAAAGCTAACTCGAAGGGATGGATGAAGAAAAGATGAGCGAGTGGTTAAGGTAAGTTTAAGTTTACGCGAAGAGGCCGGGTGGCTTTTTTCACGCAGCTCCGTCCATGTTGATATACGACTCCATGCGCGCCCACATCACGCTGGTTTTAATATATTATTAAAGTTTGACTGACCTATTTGACTGTTTTTTTGACATTCCTTTAGCGCAGTTAGATGCGGCTTACAACACGGGGCGGCTTATAGGTGGACAAAGTTTTGAAATATGCCGTTCATTGAAGGCGCGGCTTATAACCCAGGGCGGCTTATGGTGCGGAAAATACGGTAACTTTTGCCTCTTTGAGCTGAAATTTGACCCCCTTAAGATGCTTCAAAACTCACCAAACTGAACGCACACATCAGGACTGTCAAAAATTGCGATCTTATAAAAAAACCTAACCCCAAATCTCAAAAATTGCGCTCTTTTTGAATAAAACGCAGAAAAAACTGCTCCTCGGAAGAAAAAAATGACAAAACTGCCTGTAACTCCCACTGGGAAGGTTGGAGAGACATGAAACAAAAACCTCTATGTAGGTCTAACTTAGACCTACATTTCATAAATTGACAACCCCCAGCAAAAATCAACTGGAAGTTTGCTATTCCCCCTTCAAAACAACATTTTTGTAAAAACCAATCACCTTTCTTCAAACGTTATCTCCTCTGAGCGCGTTTGTTGTTTCGGCTTCAAACTAACACAGGAGAGAGATCGAACCCTTCTGATTAAAAGTTGGCGAAAGAGTTTTGATACCTGCTCCGGTTTTGATTTTATAACCCTTCAAAGAACCTCTGCGCTGATGCTGCTGTTTTTTTCAAGATGGCTGCTTAAAAGCAGGCAGCACCTGCAGACAAGGTAGGTACACTAGACAAAAGTCTTGGAACAATTCGGACTAAAAGTAGACAAAAGTATTGGGACACTTATGACTACCACTGGACAAAAGTATTGGGACATATAGCACGAAAACTGGACAAAAGTATTGGGACACTTGGGACTACAACTTGACAAAAGTATTGGGACACTTACACCGCACAAAAGTATTGGGACACTTAGGAATACCACTGGACAAAAGTATTGGGACACTTAGGACGAAAACTGGACAAAAGTATTGGGACACTTACAAAGGACAAAAGTATTGGGACACTTAGGAATACCACTGGACAAAAGTATTGGGACACTTAGGACGAAAACTGGACAAAAGTATTGGGACACTTACACTGGACAAAAGTATTGGGACACTTATGACTACAACTTGACAAAAGTATTGGGACACTTAGGACTAATACTGGACAAAAGTATTGGGACACTTAGGACTAGCACCTGCCAAATACGCGGGCCCGACCAACGCTGCTTGCAGCTTTAATTTTACTTGTTTTGGAAAGTCTTGACAAGCCAAATTTTCTTGTTTTATTGGCAGATAATTTTGCTTAGTTCAAGTAAAATACCCCTCATTTTTGTATTTTTTTTCTTTCTTGTTTTTGAACACTGACTTTTTGCAGTGTATCATTATGTCAAGATAATGGCACTAGCATTTACTTCATTTAAGAACATTTTTGAACATATTGAGAAAAAAGGTCCATTTGTTTTTTCTACCAAGAAAAGTGCACTTGTTATTAGTGAGAATATACTTATTTTAAGGTATTTTGGGGTTCACTGAGGTTAGCTAATTTGACTTGTTTTGGAAAGTCTTGACAAGCCACATTTTCTTGTTCTATTGGCAGATAATTTTGCTTAGTTCAAGTAAAATACCCCTCATTTTTGTAGTTGTTTTTCTTGTTTTTGAACACTGACTTTTTGCAGTGTACTTACCGCCACCTCCACATGGTCGCTGCCTTTGTCATTCTGCTTGTGGATGACTTCAAAGAAGTACCTCCTCTGAGCAGAGAGCCTGTTGAGCAATAAAAGTAAATCGGTTACAATAAAAGAAACCCGAAAGGAAAAGCACCGAGCAAAAACTTGAGAGTAGATAATTTTTGTCTAATTAATTTTCATTAATAAAAAAGGGACAAGCGGTAGAAAATGGATGGATGGACTATATCACTATATACCGTACAGGCCAAAAGTTTGGACACACCTTCTCCTTATTCAATGTGTTTTCTTTATTTTCATGACTATTTACATTGTCGATTGTCACATCAAAACTATGAATGAACACTCAGCATCAAGGGTTGGAATTGGGGGGGTTAAATCACCAAATGATTGCCGAGCGCGGCCACCGCTGCTGCTCACTGCTCCCCTCACCTCCCATGTGGTGAACATGGGGATGGATCAAATGCAGAGGACACATTTCACCACACCCAGCGTGTGTGTGACAATCGTTGGGACTTTAACTTGAACTTTATCTTTAGTTTTTAGGCCGAAATGCATCCATTCTCCCTAACTCTTGAAGCTCATGGAGAGAATGCCAAGAGTGTGCAAAACAGTAATCAGGATAGGGTAGGACTTTATTGTCATTGCACAAGTACAACGAAACTATGTTTTCAGCACAAACCCGTTCAAGATGAGACAAACAAACAGTGTACAGGGTTACAGAACAGGAACGCTGATGGGTCGCCAAAGACGCCCCGTAAAAGATGAGAAAAAGGTAAAACGCTGGGGAAGAAGATGAGTAAAAAAAAATACAATCTAGACTGGGCTCCTAAAGGGGCCTAGTCTGGAGTGGGGGAAAAAAAAAACTCCATGCCATGCACACATAAACATGTTACATATAATCACGACAACTCGCAACGGAGGGGGGGGAGTTGGGGCCCTGGAGGTCGACTGCTGTTATGAAGCGCTGCCAGGCGTCCATCACCCTGAGGGGAATCAAGTGGTGGTGAAGGTGTGGGGAGGGGAAGGGGTGTGTGTGTGTATATGCCCATTGTCTTGGGTGTGTAGATGTAGTGTTCATAGGTCTGGGGCCATTCTGCATGCAAGCAAAAATTAGTCTGCAGGTGTCGTTGAGGAGGGAGGGAGGTCAAAAGCGTCCATCATTGAGGTAAATCAGAGCAAAGGGTGGCTATTTTGAAGAAATTAGAATATAAAACATGTTTTCAGTTATTTCACCTTTTTTGTTAAGTACATAACTCCACATGTGTTCATTCCAGTGACGTGCAGTCACTAGAGGCAGGTGAGGCCCCGCCTCACCTGCCATCATGGAAAGAAAAAAAATGTAAAAAGAAAAAATAATAATTAAATTGTTATATGTATCCAGTGATTATACTATAGAGTTATTTTCCATTTAACTTCCATCCATCCATCCATTTTCTACCGCTTATTCCCTTTTTTGGGGTCACGGGGGGCGCTGGAGCCTATCTCAGCTACAATCGGGCGGAAGGCGGGGTACACCCTGGACAAGTCGCCACCATTTAACTTCACCAGTTTTAAATTATTTTTATTCAAAATCGCTGAATTTTCACATTTGCCGTTCAAATACTGAGAAGAGACGGTGCGGTGAACAGCAGCCAGTTGAGGCACGTCACTCAGTGCCTCACCATGGATTCCGGACTCGGCTAACTGCTGGCCTGCTGTGCAGTGAGACTGTATTGCTATATGAATTATATTATACATTTCCATAGTTTAGTTAGCTGAGGTATATAATGTCCAGTGTATTTTGTCAACAACTGTATGTGTGTAACGTATTTCTTGTGCTGAGCGATCATAAAACGGCTGCAAAAGACGCACTGGCTGAGGCTCGCCTCCTGCACCCCCGCCGTAGAATTGTTATATCAACTAAAGCCCACACTTAAACTTACAAGATTGAATCTATTTAAAAAAGTTATTTCATAAGAAGCCAAAAAGTGCAAAAACAATAACGCTGGTGTTGGAGGAGTTGTGAATGACTGCAGGGCCACAACATTAGATACACCTGCAGACTGCAGGTGTATCTAATTCACAACTCCTCCAACACGAACATTATTGTTTTTGCACTTTTTGGCTTCTTATTAAATAACTTTTGTAACCTATTTTCATGGGCTTTCCTCTTTGTGATGTTAAGTTCCTGTTATGCGCTGTTATACAGTATATGCCTTGAGCTCTTATTTTGAAGGCGCTAAGAACGGAAGTGATGTGACACGGAGTGGAGCGTAGGTTTTTGAAAGAAGGTAAATAAAGTGGTCCTCGTGTAAACTGGAGCCTCCGTGTTTGTTATTTTGTAGTTTCATACAGTATAGGCCACATTTATAAACCCTCGGTTACACTTTTTTAAATAGATTCAATCTTGCACGTGGAAAGTTGAAGTGAGGGCTTTAGTTGTGGACTTCATTTATAAGTAAAGGTAAGACCATAATAACGTTTTTTTTAATTAAATGTGCTTTTTTGTGTGCTACAGTTTGTATGTGTAAAGTTAAAGTTAAGTTAAAGTACCAATGATTGTCACACACACACTAGGTGTAATGAAATTTGTCCTCTGCATTTGACCCATCCCCTTGATCACCCCCTGGGAGGTGAGGGGAGCAGTGGGCAGCAGTGGCGCCGCGCCCGGGAATGATTTTTGGTGATTTAACCCCCAATTCCAAGCCTTGATGCTGAGTGCCAAGCAGGGAAGAATGCTGGTATGAGCTTTTAAACATAACCCGTTAACTGCTGCCAATCAAATGGTGAATAAGATACTCTTTAGGGTTCATATGTTTGTAAATCTGACTGTGATGAAGTCAGTGCCTCACCAGTCATCAACCTCACCGCACGTCACTGGTTCATTCATAGTTTTGATGTGACAATCAACAATGTAAATAGTCATGAAAATAAAGAAAAGGCATTGAATGAGGAGAAGGTGTGTCCAAACCTTTGGCCTGACAAGTACACACATGTACAGGTAAAAGCCAGTAAATTAGAATATTTTGAAAAACTTGATTTATTTCAGTAATTGCATTCAAAAGGTGTAACTTGTACATTATATTTATTCATTGCACACAGACTGATGCATTCAAATGTTTATTTCATTTAATTTTGATGATTTGAAGTGGCAACAAATGAAAATCCAAAATTCTGTGTGTCACAAAATTAGAATATTACTTAAGGCTAATACAAAAAAGGGATTTTTAGAAATGTTGGCCAACTGAAAAGTATGAAAATGAAAAATATGAGCATGTACAATACTCAATACTTGGTTGGAGCTCCTTTTGCCTCAATTACTGCGTTAATGCGGCGTGGCATGGAGTCGATGAGTTTCTGGCACTGCTCAGGTGTTATGAGAGCCCAGGTTGCTCTGATAGTGGCCTTCAACTCTTCTGCGTTTTTGGGTCTGGCATTCTGCATCTTCCTTTTCACAATACCCCACAGAGTTTCTATGGGGCTAAGGTCAGGGGAGTTGGCAGGCCAATTTAGAACAGAAATACCATGGTCCGTAAACCAGGCACGGGTAGATTTTGCGCTGTGTGCAGGCGCCAAGTCCTGTTGGAACTTGAAATCTCCATCTCCATAGAGCAGGTCAGCAGCAGGAAGCATGAAGTGCTCTAAAACTTGCTGGTAGACGGCTGCGTTGACCCTGGATCTCAGGAAACAGAGTGGACCGACACCAGCAGATGACATGGCACCCCAAACCATCACTGATGGTGGAAACTTTACACTAGACTTCAGGCAACGTGGATCCTGTGCCTCTCCTGTCTTCCTCCAGACTCTGGGACCTCGATTTCCAAAGGAAATGCAAAATTTGCATGGTTGGGTGATGGTTTGGGGTGCCATGTCATCTGCTGGTGTCGGTCCACTCTGTTTCCTGAGATCCAGGGTCAACGCAGCCGTCTACCAGCAAGTTTTAGAGCACTTCATGCTTCCTGCTGCTGACCTGCTCTATGGAGATGGAGATTTCAAGTTCCAACAGGACTTGGCGCCTGCACACAGCGCAAAATCTACCCGTGCCTGGTTTACGGACCATGGTATTTCTGTTCTAAATTGGCCCGCCAACTCCCCTGACCTTAGCCCCATAGAAAATCTGTGGGGTATTGTGAAAAGGAAGATGCAGAATGCCAGACCCAAAAAACGCAGAAGAGTTGAAGGCCACTATCAGAGCAACCTGGGCTCTCATAACACCTGAGCAGTGCCAGAAACTCATCGACTCCATGCCACGCCGCATTAACGCAGTAATTGAGGCAAAAGGAGCTCCAACCAAGTATTGAGTATTGTACATGCTCATATTTTTCATTTTCATACTTTTCAGTTGGCCAACATTTCTAAAAATCCCTTTTTGTATTAGCCTTAAGTAATATTCTAATTTTGTGACACAGGGAATTTTGGATTTTCATTCGTTGCCACTTCAAATCATCAAAATTAAATGAAATAAACATTTGAATGCATCAGTCTGTGTGCAATGAATAAATATAATGTACAAGTTACACCTTTTGAATGCAATTACTGAAATAAATCAAGTTTTTCAAAATATTCTAATTTACTGGCTTTTACCTGTATATGTTTGCTGCTGTATTTATCTTGCTTTCTTTACTAAACAGGAAAAAGACTTCAAAACTCATTTCATCAAAGATGTCATCTTGTCCTTTAAACACATGAAAATGCTGACAATGCTGTGGTGTTTACAACTCACTGCTAAAAGCATGTAACAAAAACATGTTCTCAGTCCATCAACTTGTGTTATCTGTGTAGCTATAACCACATTTCCCAGCAGCTTTCAGTAAACCACATGTGTGACTAAACCTGTCGTCAGCAGAGATAAAGTTGACTCATTTTGTTCTGTCACAAGACAGCGAGAGGGTTAGAGTCCAAGGAAGGTTGAATACTTTATAACTACGTAAGCTAAAAATGTCAAATAAAGTAGTAGTATGCATGACCATAACTACCAGTGAGGTCATGTCCTCTGTATTCACATGCATACACCTTGTCCTAACTACCATGGTCTGGAGGTCATGTCCTCGGTATTTTTTTCAAGTGACAAAAAGAAGATGATGTACTTTGTGCAGCACACAGGTGTCAAAACTCAAGGCCCCGGGGGGCCAGATGTGGCCCGCCATCTCATTTTATTTGGCCCTGGAAAGCCTAGAAATAATACGTATCAATAAAGTACTACTTTTCTTATTAAATGTATTCTTTCTTTCGATTTTGGGAGGAAAAAAAATATATGCACTCCATGTAATCACAACTGATGTTAGCTTAAATATTGTCTAATTATGCAAAAATATATGATCAAACATTCAAACCATTTTTTAAATAGAAATAAATACTAATAATAATGATTTGAAAGCAAGTTATCCATCAAGTTAAATCACCAAAAATGATTCCCGGGTGCGGCCACTGCTGCTGCTCACTGCTCCCCTCACCTCCCAGGGGGTGAACATGGGGATGGGTCAAATGCAGAGAATAATTTCGCCACACCTAGTGTGTGTGTGACTATCGTTGGTACTTTAACTTTAACTTAACTCAAATTGTGCAATGTAAAAGTAGCAATAGATTTCATGGTCAAATTGTGACATTTACTGTGCTTTTTACAGCATTTTTCTCTAAATGAAAAAAACAATAATTATTTTACTGTAATAAACTGTGGGCATTTACAGTAATACACCGAAAAATCTACACTTGTTGATTTTCTGTAAAAAAAAAACCCAACAACTGGCAGCTCAGGTGCCAAAATTTTACTGTAAAATTGCAGTTTTTTAAATTTACATTAAAAAAAACTAATGTAAATTTTACAGTAAAATTCTGGCCTTTTTTTTTTTTTTTTTTTAACCATAAAAACATTAGTACTTTTTTTCCATTTCCAGTAATATACACTACATTTTGAGGTGAAATTATTGCAATGTACCATATTTTTTTTTACATTTTAGTTTAACAAAATCTACTAACAAAATGCATTAAAAATGATGTAATAATAGTATTCACTGTTAGAAGCGGCCCAACACCATGCGGTGGATCATCCTCTCTCAATATATGATCTTTGGCCATGCACAGCTGACCAGACCATGTCCTAACTACCATGGTCTGAAGGTCATGTCCTCGGTATTTTTTTCAAGTGACACAAAGAATATGACTCAAGGCCCCGGGGGGCCAGATGTGGCCCGCCATCTCATTTTATTTGGCCCCGGAAAGCCTAGAAATAATACGTATCAATAAAGTACTGTAACTTTTCTTATTAAATGTATTCTTTCTTTCGATTTTGGGAAGAAAAAAAATATATGCACTCCATGTAATCGCAACTGATGTTAGCTTAAATATTGTCTAATTATGCAAAAATATATGATCAAACATTCAAACCATTTTTTAAATAGAAATAAATACTAATAATAATGATTTGAAAGCAAGTTATCCATCAAGTTAAATCACCAAAAATTATTCCTGGGCGTGGCCACTGCTGCTGCTCACTGCTCCCCTCACCTCCCAGGGAGTGAACATGGGGATGGGTCAAATGCAGAGAATAATTTCTCCATTCCTAATGTGTGTGTGACTATCGTTGGTACTTTAACTTTAACTTAACTCGTATTGTGCAATGTAAAAGTAGCAATAGATTTCATGGTCAAATTGTGACATTTACTGTGCTTTTTACAGCATTTTTCTCTAAATGAAAAAAACAATACTTATTTTACTGTAATAAACTGTGGGCATTTACAGTAATACACCCAGAAATCTACACTTGTTGATTTTCTGTAAAAAAAACAGCTCAGGTGCCAAAATGTTACTGTAAAATTGCAGTTTTTTTTTTATTTACAGTAAAAAATAGAAGCAAATTTTACAGTAAAATTCTGGCAACTGAGCTGCCTTTTTTTTTTTTTTTTTTTTTACCATAAAAACATTAGTACTGTTTTTCCATTTCCAGTAATATACACTACATTTTGAGGTGAAATCATTGCAACTTACCATATTTTTTTTTACATTTTAGTTTAAAAAAATCTACTAACAAAATGCATTAAAAATGATGTAATAATAGTATTCACTGTTAGAAGCGGCCCAACACCATGCGGTGGATCATCCTCTCTCAATATATGATCTTTGGCCATACACAGCTGACCAGACCATGTCCTAACTACCATGGTCTGAAGGTCATGTCCTCGGTATTTCTTTCAAGTGACACAAAGAAGATGACTCAAGGCCCCGGGGGGCCAGATGTGGCCCGCCATCTCATTTTATTTGGCCCTGGAAAGCCTAGAAATAATACGTATCAATAAAGTACTGTAACTTTTCTTATTAAATGTATTCTTTCTTTCGATTTTGGGAGGGAAAAAAAATATATGCACTCCATGTAATCGCAACTGATGTTAACTTAAATATTGTCTAATTATGCAAAATTAGACATTTAAACCATTTTTAAATAGAAATAAATACTAATAATAATGATTTGAAAGCAAGTTATCCATCAAGTTAAATCACCAAAAATGATTCCCGGGTGCGGCCACTGCTGCTGCTCACTGCTCCCCTCACCTCCCAGGGGGTGAACATGGGGATGGGTCAAATGCAGAGAATAATTTCGCCACACCTAGTGTGTGTGTGACTATCGTTGGTACTTTAACTTTAACTTAACTCAAATTATGCAATGTAAAAGTAGCAATAGATTTCATGGTCAAATTGTGACATTTACTGTGCTTTTTACAGCATTTTTCTCTAAATGAAAAAAAACAATACTTATTTTACTGTAATAAACTGTGGGCATTTACAGTAATACACCGAGAAATCTACACTTGTTGATTTTCTGTAAAAAAAAACAACAACAACTGGCAGCTCAGGTGCCAAAATTTTACTGTAAAATTGCATTTTTTTTTATTTACATTAAAAAAAACTAATGTAAATTTTACAGTAAAATTCTGGCAACTGAGCTGCCTTTTTTTTTTTTTTTTTTAACCATTAAAACATTAGTACTTTTTTTCCATTTCCAGTAATATACACTACATTTTGAGGTGAAATTATTGCAACTTACCAATTTTTTTTTTTTACATTTTAGTTTAAAAAAATCTACTAACAAAATGCATTAAAAATGATGTAATAATAGTATTCACTGTTAGAAGCAGCCCAACACCATGCGGTGGATCATCCTCTCTCAATATATGATCTTTGGCCATACACAGCTGACCAGTCCATGTCCTAACTACCATGGTCTGAAGGTCATGTCCTCGGTATTTCTTTCAAGTGACACAAAGAAGATGACTCAAGGCCCCGGGGGGCCTTGGCCCCGGAAAGCCTAGAAATAATACGTATCAATAAAGTACTGTAACTTTTCTTATTAAATGTATTCTTTCTTTCGATTTTGGGAGGAAAAAAAAATATATGCACTCCATGTAATCGCAACTGATGTTAACTTAAATATTGTCTAATTATGCAAAATTAGACAATTAAACCATTTTTTAAATAGAAATAAATACTAATAATAATGATTTGAAAGCAAGTTATCCATCAAGTTAAATCACCAAAAATGATTCCCGAGTGCGGCCACTGCTGCTGCTCACTGCTCCCCTCACCTCCCAGGGGGTGAACATGGGGATGGGTCAAATGCAGAGAATAATTTCTCCATTCCTAATGTGTGTGTGATTATCGTTGGTACTTTAACTTTAACTTAACTCAAATTGTGCAATGTAAAAGTAGCAATAGATTTCATGGTCAAATTGTGACATTTACTGTGCTTTTTACAGCATTTTTCTCTAAATGAAAAAAACAATACTTATTTTACTGTAATAAACTGTGGGCATTTACAGTAATACACCGAGAAATCTACACTTGTTGATTTTCTGTAAAAAAAACAACTGGCAGCTCAGGTGCCAAAATGTTACTGTAAAATTGCAGTTTTTTTTTATTTACATTAAAAAAAACTAATGTAAATTTTAAAGTAAAATTATGGCAACTGAGCTGCCTTTTTTTTTTTTTTTTACCATAAAAACAATAGTACTGTTTTTCCATTTCCAGTAATATACACTACATTTTGAGGTGAAATTATTGCAACTTACCATATTTTTTTTACATTTTAGTTTAAAAAAATCTACTAACAAAATGCATTAAAAATGATGTAATAATAGTATTCACTGTTAGAAGCAGCCCAACACCATGTGGTGGATCATCCTCTCTCAATATATGATCTTTGGCCATGCACAGCTGACCAGTCCATGTCCTAACTACCATGGTCTGAAGGTCATGTCCTCGGTATTTTTTTTCAAGTGACACAAAGAAGATGACTCAAGGCCCCGGGGGGCCAGATGTGGCCCGCCATCTCATTTTATTTGGCCCCGGAAAGCCTAGAAATAATACGTATCAATAAAGTACTGTAACTTTTCTTATTAAATGTATTCTTTCTTTCGATTTTGGGAGGAAAAAAAATATATGCACTCCATGTAATCGCAACTGATGTTAACTTAAATATTGTCTAATTATGCAAAATTAGACAATTAAACCATTTTTTAAATAGAAATAAATACTAATAATAATGATTTGAAAGCAAGTTATCCATCAAGTTAAATCACCAAAAATGATTCCCGGGTGCGGCCACTGCTGCTGCTCACTGCTCCCCTCACCTTCCAGGGGGTGAACATGGGGATGGGTCAAATGCAGAGAATAATTTCTCCATTCCTAATGTGTGTGTGACTATCGTTGGTACTTTAACTTTAACTTAACTTAAATTGTGCAATGTAAAAGTAGCAATAGATTTCATGGTCAAATTGTGACATTTACTGTGCTTTTTACAGCATTTTTCTCTAAATGAAAAAAACAATACTTATTTTACTGTAATAAACTGTGGGCATTTACAGTAATACACCGAGAAATCTACACTTGTTGTTTTTCTGTAAAAAAAACAACAACTGGCAGCTCAGGTGCCAAAATTTTACTGTAAAATTGCATTTTTTTTTATTTACATAAAAAAAAACTAATGTAAATTTTACAGTAAAATTCTGGCAACTGAGCTGCCTTTTTTTTTTTTTTTTTTACCATAAAAACATTAGTACTGTTTTTCCATTTCCAGTAATATACACTACATTTTGAGGTGAAATTATTGCAACTTACCATATTTTTTTTTACATTTTAGTTTAAAAAAAATCTACTAACAAAATGCATTAAAAATGATGTAATAATAGTATTCACTGTTAGAAGCAGCCCAACACCATGCGGTGGATCATCCTCTCTCAATATATGATCTTTGGCCATACACAGCTGACCAGTCCATGTCCTAACTACCATGGTCTGAAGGTCATGTCCTCGGTATTTTTTTCAAGTGACACAAAGAAGATGACTCAAGGCCCCGGGGGGCCAGATGTGGCCCGTCATCTCATTTTATTTGGCCCTGGAAAGCCTAGAAATAATACGTATCAATAAAGTACTGTAACTTTTCTTATTAAATGTATTCTTTCTTTCGATTTTGGGAGGGAAAAAAAATATATGCACTCCATGTAATCGCAACTGATGTTAACTTAAATATTGTCTAATTATGCAAAATTAGACAATTAAACCATTTTTTAAATAGAAATAAATACTAATAATAATGATTTGAAAGCAAGTTATCCATCAAGTTAAATCACCAAAAATGATTCCCGGGTGCGGCCACTGCTGCTGCTCACTGCTCCCCTCACCTCCCAGGGGGTGATCAAGGGTGATGGGTCAAATGCAGAGAATAATTTCGCCACACCTAGTGTGTGTGTGACTATCGTTGGTACTTTAACTTTAACTTAACTCAAATTGTGCAATGTAAAAGTAGCAATAGATTTCATGGTCAAATTGTGACATTTACTGTGCTTTTTACAGCATTTTTCTCTAAATGAAAAAAACAATACTTATTTTACTGTAATAAACTGTGGGCATTTACAGTAATACACCGAGAAATCTACACTTGTTGATTTTCTGTAAAAAAAAAAAACAACAACTGGCAGCTCAGGTGCCAAAATTTTACTGTAAAATTGCAGGTTTTTTTATTTACATAAAAAAAAAACTAATGTAAATTTTACAGTAAAATTCTGGCAACTGAGCTACCTTTTTTTTTTTTTTTAACCATAAAAACATTAGTACTTTTTTTCCATTTCCACTAATATACACTACATTTTGAGGTGAAATTATTGCAACTTACCATATTTTTTTTTACATTTTAGTTTAAAAAAAATCTACTAACAAAATGCATTAAAAATGATGTAATAATAGTATTCACTGTTAGAAGCAGCCCAACACCATGCGGTGGATCATCCTCTCTCAATATATGATCTTTGGCCATACACAGCTGACCAGTCCATGTCCTAACTACCATGGTCTGAAGGTCATGTCCTCGGTATTTTTTTCAAGTGACACAAAGAAGATGACTCAAGGCCCCGGGGGGCCAGATGTGGCCCGCCATCTCATTTTATTTGGCCCTGGAAAGCCTAGAAATAATACGTATCAATAAAGTACTGTAACTTTTCTTATTAAATGTATTCTTTCTTTCGATTTTGGGAGGAAAAAAAATATATGCACTCCATGTAATCGCAACTGATGTTAACTTAAATATTGTCTAATTATGCAAAATTAGACATTTAAACCATTTTTAAATAGAAATAAATACTAATAATAATGATTTGAAAGCAAGTTATCCATCAAGTTAAATCACCAAAAATGATTCCCGAGTGCGGCCACTGCTGCTGCTCACTGCTCCCCTCACCTCCCAGGGGGTGAACAAGGGGATGGGTCAAATGCAGAGAATAATTTCTCCATTCCTAATGTGTGTGTGATTATCGTTGGTACTTTAATTTTAACTTAACTCAAATTATGCAATGTAAAAGTAGCAATAGATTTCATGGTCAAATTGTGACATTTACTGTGCTTTTTACAGCATTTTTCTCTAAATGAAAAAAACAATACTTATTTTACTGTAATAAACTGTGGGCATTTACAGTAATACACCGAGAAATCTACACTTGTTGTTTTTCTGTAAAAAAAACAAACAACAACTGGCAGCTCAGTTGCCAAAATTTTACTATAAAATTGCAGGTTTTTTTATTTACAGTAAAAAAAATAATTAAATTTTACAGTAAAATTCTGGCAACTGAGCTGCCTTTTTTTTTTTTTTTTACCATAAAAACATTAGTACTATTTTTCCATTTCCAGTAATATACACTACATTTTGAGGTGAAATTATTGCAACTTGCCATATTTTTTTTATATTTTAGTTAAAAAAAAAAAAAATCTACTAATATAATACATAAAAAATGATGTAATAATAGTATTCACTATTTGAAACGGCCCTTCGGGGCCAAACATAACTGCCATGTGGCCCTCAGTGAAAACCACTTTGACACCTCTGGGTACCCAAACTACGGCCTGCGGGTAGTCCCGAGTAAAAAAAAAAAAAAATAATAATTATTCAGTCAATTAGTGCAAGAGGGAAAAATGTCAGAAACTCAGAGTGTAGAGTTTCTCGACATAAGTGGACACATTACTTTTTTTGTTCAGTGTTGTCCCGATACCAACATTTTGGTACCGGTACCGGTACCAAAATTTATTTCGAAACTTTTCTAAATAAAACAAAAAAATGTCATAGGATGCCACCTGTGCAACAAATCCAGTCTTGAAATTTCCTCGCTCCTAAATATTCCAAAGTCAACTGTGGGCTTTATAGTAAGAAAAGTGAAGAGTTTGGGAACAACAGCAACTCAGCCACCAAGTGGTAGGCCACGTAAACTGACAGAGAGGTCAGCATAGTGCAAAGACTTTCTGCACAGTCACTTGCTACAGAGCTCCACACTTCATGTGACCTTCCAATTAGCCCACGTACAGTACGCAGAGAGCTTCTTGGAATGGGTTACCATGGCCGAGCAGCTGTATCTAAGCCATACATGACAGAGTCCAATGCAAAGCGTGGGATGCAGTGGTGTAAAGGACATCACCACTGGATTCTAGAGCAGTGGAGACGCCTTCTCTGGACTGATGAATCACACTTTTCCATCTGGCAATCTGATGGACCAGTCTGGGTTTGGAGATTGTTAAGAGAACGCTACATTTCGGACTGCATTGTGCCGAGTGTGAAATTTGGTGGAGGAGGAATTATGGTGTGGGGTTGTTTTTCCAGGAGTTGGGCTTAGTTCCAGTGAAAGGAACTTTGAATTCTCCAGGATACCAAAACATGTTGGACAATTCCATGCTCCCAACCTTCTGGGAGCAGTTTGGAGCGGGGCCCCTTCCTCTCCCAACATGACTGCACAAAACAAGGTCCATAAAGACGTGGATGACAGAGTCTGGTGTGGATGAACTTGACTGGCCTGCACAGAGTCCTGACCTGAACCCGATAGAACACCTTTGGGATGAATTAGAACGGAGACTGAGAGCCAGGCCTTCTCCACCAACATCAGTGTGTGTTGGTGGAGAATGGTGGAAAATTCCTATAAACGCACTCCGCAACCTTGTGGACAGCCCTTCCCAGAAGAGTTGAAGCTGTAATAGCTGCAAAAGGTCATATTGAACCCTATGGGTTAGGAATGGGATGGCACTTCAACTTCATATGTGAGTCAAGGCAGGTGGCCAAATACTTTTGGCAATATAGTGTATGTTTATTATTGTCATTTAGTCCTTAAATAAAATAGTGAACATACTAGACAACTTGTCTTTTAGTAGTAAGTAAACAAACAAAGACTCCTAATTAGTCTGCTGACATATGCAGTAACATATTGTGTCATAATATCTGCTTATTTTCTGTTTGAACATGTTCTATCTACACTTCTGTTAAAATGTAATAATCACTTATTCTTCTCTTCTTTGATACTTGACATTAGTTTTGGATGATACCACACATTTAGGTATGGATGTGATACCAAGTAGTTACAGCATACTTGCCAACCTTGAGACCTACGATTTCGGGAGGTGGGGGGCGTGGTTAAGATATGTATATATATATATATATATAAGAAATACTTGACTTTCAGTGAATTCTAGCTATATATATATATATATATATATATATATATATATATATATATATATATATATATATATATATATATATATACATATATATATATATATATAAATAAATAAAATAAATACTTGAATTTCAGTGTTCATTTATTTACACATATACACACACATAACACTCCTCTACTCATTGTTGAGTTAATGGTTGAATTGTCCATCCTTGTTCTATTCCCTGTCACTATTTCAGAACACACACATTATACAAATATACATTATAAAATCAATAAGAAAACGGGAGCTCTAATTTGGGAGTCTGAATTAGGATCAGAAGTTCCTATATAAACATTGCGCACTCGCGTCGCCATTTTGTATTGATTACTGCAGCTGTGCACTGGATTCATTCACAAATACAAACTACAACTCACAAACACTTTAGAGTTAGGCTCCACCATCAGAATGTGTACTTAAACTTATAAAGATCACATGGATATTATTCAGTGATTCACCAAAACTAACCTGTTATACAGGAGGAAAAAGCACACAGGACGTTTCAATTGTTCACAGACTGGTCGCGCTCATCAGAATGACAAGACACTTCCGGTCTGCAGGTGATAGCATTCAATTGGGAAGAAACGCCCTGACCAATGTGAATACTGATAAATGTGTAATGACAGCTCCAAAAACGAATTCAAACCACAAAATAAAATAAATAAATCACATTATGGGTGGGTCACATGTGCATGTACAACAGGCTGTCAACACGTCACTCAGGTCCGCATGGAGCTGGAGGGGGCGTGGCCTCCAGCTCCGCCTGAATTTCGGGAGATTTTCGGGAGAAAATTTGTCCCGGGAGGTTTTCGGGAGAGGCGCTGAATTTCGGGAGTCTCCCAGAAAACCCGGGAGGGTTGGCAAGTATGAGTTACAGGATCATACATTGGTCATATTCAAAGTCCTCATGTGTCTAGGGACGTATTTACTGACTTTATAAACATACCGTATTTTCCGCACCATAAGGCGCCCTGGGTTATAAGCCGCGCCTTCAATGAACGGCATATTTCAAAACTTTGTCCACCTATAAGCCGCCCCGTGTTGTAAGCCGCATCTAACTGCGCTAAAGGAATGTCAAAAAAACAGTCAGATAGGTCAGTCAAACTTTAATAATATATTAAAAACCAGCGTGATGTGGGCGCGCATGGAGTCGTATATCAACATGGACGGAGCTGCGTGAAAAAAGCCACCCGGCCTCTTCGCGTAAACTTACCTTAACCACTCGCTCATCTTTTCTTCATCCATCCATCCCTTCGAGTTAGCTTTTATGATGACGCCGGCTGGAAAGGTCTCTTTTGGCAAGGTCTTCCTTTTGAATATCACCATGGGTGGAAGTTTCTGGCCATTAGCATGGCAAGCTAGAACCACAGTGAAGGATGACTTCTCATTCCCTGTGGTGCGAATATTCACCGTACGTGCTCCCGTTGTATCCACAGTGCGGTTCACAGGAATATCAAAAGTCAGTGGAACCTCGTCCATGTTGATAATGTTCTCTGGCCGGATCTTTTTTTCAGCTATCTTGTTTTTACAATATGCACGGAAAGTAGCCAGCTTTTCTTGAAAGTCTTTAGGCAGTTGCTGTGAAATAGTAATCCGTGTGCGGATGGAGAGATTGCGTCTTTTCATGAACCGGAAACCTGTCACTTAGTAGGAGCCATTTTGTGGTCTTTACAGATGTAAACACACAAAGGAAATGAAACGTACGGTAATATCCGCGCGCTTCTTCTTCTTCTACGGGGGCGGGTGGTTGCTTACAGTAGAAGAAGAAGCGCTTCCTGTTCTATGGGGGCGGGTGCTTACCTTGGCGGTTGCTTGCGTAGAAGAAGAAGCACTTCCTCTTCTACGGGGAAAAAAGATGGCGGCTGTTTACCGTAGTTGCGAGACCGAAACTTTATGAAAATGAATCTTAATATTAATCCATATATAAAGCGCACCGGGTTATAAGGCGCACTGTCAGCTTTTGAGAAAATTTGTAGTTTTTAGGTGCGCCTTATAGTGCGGAAAATACGGTAATATGAATTAAAAAAAAACTAAAAAAAGAAGCACACAACTCTGCTGTGTGAAACACACCACAAATGACATGAGGGAGTTAATGTTAATGTTAAGAGCGAGACACGACCCTAAAATGTACGAACCGTGTCGGTTTGGAGATCTGACTGGCGTACTTTTCGAACTCGCCCGGGGCTGTCCACTCTGATCCAGTCTAGAAAGGAGAGGGAACAATGAAAACGTGTACAAAAGCCAAAAGCAGTGAAGTTGTCACGTTGTGTAAATGGTAAATAAAAAGAGAATACAACAAATCCTTTTCAACTTATATTCAATTGAATAGACTGCAAAGACAAAATATTTCATGTTCACACTGAGAAACTTCTTTTTTTTTTGCAAATAATCATGAACTTAGAATTTAATGGCAGCAACACATTGCAAAAAAGGCATTTTTACCAGTGTGTTACATGGCCTTTCCTTTTAACAACACTCAGTAAAGGTTTGGGAACTGAGGGGACACATTTTTGAAGTGGAATTCTTTCCCATTCTTGCTTGATGTACAGCTTAAGTTGTTCAACAGTCCGGGGGTCTCCGTTGTGCTATTTTAGGCTTCATAATGCGCCACACATTTTCAATGGGAGACAGGTCTGGACTACAGGCAGGCCAGTCTAGTACCCGCACTCTTTTACTAAGAAGCCACGTTGTTGCAACACGTGGCTTGGCATTGTCTTGCTGAAATAAGCAGGGGCGTCCATGGTAACGTTGCTTGGATGGCAACATATGTTGCTCCAAAACCTGTATGTACATTTCAGCATTAATGGTGCCTTCACAGATGTGTAAGTTACCCATGTCTTGGGCACTAATACACCCCCATACCATCACACATGCTGCCTTTTACACTTTGCGCCTATAACAATCCGGATGGTTCTTTTCCTCTTTTTTCCGGAGGACACGACGTCCACAGTTTTCCAAAAACAATTTGAAATGTGGACTCGTCAGACCACAGAACACTTTTCCACTTTGTATCAGTCCATCTTAGATGAGCTCGGGCCCAGCGAAGCCGACGGCGTTTCTGGGTGTTGTTGATAAACGGTTTTCGCCTTGCATAGGAGATTTTTAACTCGCACTTACAGATGTAGCGACCAACTGTAGTTACTAACAGTGGGCTTCTGAAGTGTTCCTGAGCCCATGTGGTGATATCCTTTACACACTGATGTCGCTTGTTGATACAGTACAGCCTGAGGGATCGAAGGTCACAGGCTTAGCTGCTTTTTTTTAAATGAAATCAACATAAAAAAAACACAATATATACATTATATATCAATATAGATCAATACAGTCTGCAGCACACATGATTGTATTTCTTTATGAAAAAATAAATAAAATAAAAATTACAAAATGGCTGCAACACGTGTCAAAGTAGTTGGGAAAGGGCTTGTTCACCACTGTGTTACATCACCTTTTCTTTTAACAACACTCAATAAACGATTGGGAACTGAGGAGACACATTTTTGAAGTGTTCAACAGTCCAGGGGTCTCCGTTGTGCTATTTTAGGCTTCATAATGCGCCACACATTTTCAATAGGAGACAGGTCTGGACTACAGGCAGGCCAGTCTAGTACCCGCACTCTTTTACTATGAAGCCACGTTGTTGTAACCCGTGGCTTGGCATTGTCTTGCTGAAATAAGCAGGGGCGTCCATGGTAACGTTGCCTGGATGGCAACATATGTTGCTCCAAAACCTGTATGTACCTTTCAGCATTAATGGTGCCTTCACAGATGTGTAAGTTACCCATGTCTTGGCCACTAATACACCCCCATACCATCACACATGCTGCCTTTTACACTTTGCGCCTAGAACAATCCGGATGGTTCTTTTCCTCTTTTTTTTCCCGGAGGACACGACGTCCACAGTTTCCAAAAACAATTTGAAATGTGGACTCGTTAGACCACAGAACATTTTTCCACTTTGTATCAGTCCATCTTAGATGAGCTCAGGCCCAGCGAAGCCGACGGCATTTCTGGGTGTTGTTGATAAACGGTTTTCGCCTTGCATAGGAGATTTTTAACTCGCACTTACAGATGTAGCGACCAACTGTAGTTACTGACAGTGGGTTTCTGAAGTGTTCCTGAGCCCATGTGGTGATATCCTTTACACACTGACGTCGCTTTTTAATGCAGTACCGCCTGAGGGATGGAAGGTCCGTAATATAAAGTTAAAAAGTTAAAGTACCAATCATTGTCACACACACACTAGGTGTGGCGAAATTATTCTCTGCATTTGACCCATCACCCTTGATCACCCCCTGGGAGGTGAGGGGAGCAGTGGGCAGCAGCGGTGGCTGCGCCCGGGAATCATTTTTGGTGATTTAACCCCCAATTTCAACCCTTGATGCTGAGTGCCAAGCAGGGAGGTAATGGGTCCCATTTTTATAGTCTTTGGTATGACTCGGCCGGGGTTTGAACCCACAACCTACCGATCTCAGGGCGGACACTCTAACCACTAGGCCACTGAGTAGTAATATCATGGCTTACGTGCAGTGATTTTGTCATGACTTGGTCTTGGGTGTTTGCTTTTCCGGGATGCAACGGAAAGTTGGCTCGGGCGAGACGGGAATGTAAGTACATTTTTTATTTAAAGACTATAAATACAAAAAAAAAAGGATCAAACAAAAAGCGCGCACAGAGGCGGAGAATAAACTATGAAACCAAAAGACTATAGCAAAAAAGTACACATGAAAAGCACGCACAGTGGCGGAGAACAAACTATGAAAAACAAAAAGACAATAAACATGGAAAAAAAACTTACTATGACAAGGGACATGAAGCAGGATCTTAGAGGATGA
>NC_084557.2:52575691-52633191 GCF_033978685.3 Nerophis lumbriciformis
GGGGGGGGCACAGGTCCGGTGGCCATGGATGAAGTGCTGGCTGTCCAGAGTCGGGACCCGGGGTGGACCGCTCGCCTGTGCATCGGCTGGGAACATCTCTGCGCTGCTGACCCGTCTCCGCTCGGGATGGTGTCCTGCTGGCCCCACTATGGACTGGACTCTTACTATTATGTTAGATCCACTATGGACTGGACTCTTACTATTATGTTGGATCCACTATGGACTGGACTCTCACTATTATGTTGGATCCACTATGGACTGGACTCTCACAATATTATGTCAGACCCACTCGACATCCATTGCTTTCGGTCTCCCCTAGAGGGGGGGGGGGTTTACCCACATATGCGGTCCTCTCCAAGGTTTCTCATAGTCATTCACATCGACGTCCCACTGGGGTGAGTTTTTCCTTGCCCGTATGTGGGCTTTGTACCGAGGATGTCGTTGTGGCTTGTGCAGCCCTTTGAGACACTTGTGATTTAGGGCTATATAAATAAACATTGATTGATTGATTGATGATCTTGCTTCCCCCCCTACACAGTGGAGTTTTACGAGCCTTACTCTTGGTAGGTTTCAAAGACAGCTTTTGCCTTTCACCAGACCCTCAATGTAACACAACGTTTTTGTGATAATTTAGAAACAATTATTTTAACAGCTAATTTTCGATATTACATTTTAAAGCATTTATATAATGTCAGCAACCCGATATTATCGGACATCTCTAACCACGGCATTTTGTTTCTCTTTTGTTCATCCAAAACAAAGAAGGAAAACTTTCAAATGTAATCAACCTACTGGTTTGAAACAAACGGCTGTTTGGAATTTGCTTTCACACTTGAATGACAGTTAAGAATGTTAAAAACTGAATGAAGTCAACATTCCTTTCCTCCACTTAGGGTTGTCAAAAGGAACCGGTACTTCAATACTTGTCAGGTGTTGATAAACGGTGCGTCGTGGAAGACACGGGAGGTTGTTTTTGATTTTAGGATGCAGATGAATGAGGTAGGAGTGCGAGGTAAAAAGGGGTATTTATTGATAAACGAACAGACAACGAGAGCAACGACAGAAAAAAACAAAACAAACTGAAACCCGGGAAAAACACTAAAGGAAAATGTGGAGCAGACGGCGTCCACAAAGTAGTGCGTTTTAGGCTTAGCATCAAAAGGCTCCTCTGTAGTCCAGTGAAACGATAACAACATCACCAATGTCCCGACAAAGAAGGGAGAAAGAGGATCGACTTAAACAGTCTTGATTGCAAACAGAAAACAGGTGAGGGGAAATGCTCCGGGACAGAAGTGAAGCAGGCAGGGGAAAACACCAAGAAAACCGGAAAAGCCGCCAAAATAAAAGCACAGGACAGGAACTAATGTAAAGCACAGGAGAACACTAACAAAACTCAACATAAGGCACAGCCTGGTGTAAGCAGCCGTGACAATACCGAGGCCATGGAAACACGCAAATAGTACATCGATATCTGCTTTTTCAGTATCGCCAGCACCAAATACTGGATGTTCAGTCTTTTCCGATCTTTCCAGAGATGTTCAGTCTTTTCCGATCTTTCCAGAGATGTTCAGTCTTTTCCGATCTTTCCAGAGATGTTCAGTCTTTTCCGATCTTTCCAGAGATGTTCAATCTTTTCCGATCTTTCCAGAGATGTTCAATCTTTTCCGATCTTTCCAGAGATGTTCAGTCCTTTCCGATCTTTCCAGAGATGTTCAGTCCTTTCCGATCTTTCCAGAGATGTTCAGTCTTTTCCGATCTTTCCAGAGATGTTCAGTCTTTTCCGATCTTTCCAGAGATGTTCAATCTTCTCTGATCTTTCCAGAGATGTTCAATCTTTTCCGATCTTTCCAGAGATGTTCAGTCTTTTCCTATCTTTCCAGAGATGTTCAGTCTTTTCCGATCTTTCCAGAGATGTTCAGTCTTTTCCGATCTTTCCAGAGATGTTCAGTCTTTTCCGATCTTTCCAGAGATGGTCAGTCTTTTCCGATCTTTCCAGAGATGTTCAGTCTTTTCCGATCTTTCCAGAGATGTTCAGTCTTTTCCGATCTTTCCAGAGATGTTCAGTCTTTTCCGATCTTTCCAGAGATGTTCAGTCTTTTCCGATCTTTCCAGAGATGTTCAATCTTTTCCGATCTTTCCAGAGATGTTCAATCTTTTCCGATCTTTCCAGAGATGTTCAGTCCTTTCCGATCTTTCCAGAGATGTTCAGTCCTTTCCGATCTTTCCAGAGATGTTCAGTCTTTTCCGATCTTTCCAGAGATGTTCAGTCTTTTCCGATCTTTCCAGAGATGTTCAATCTTCTCTGATCTTTCCAGAGATGTTCAATCTTTTCCGATCTTTCCAGAGATGTTCAGTCTTTTCCTATCTTTCCAGAGATGTTCAGTCTTTTCCGATCTTTCCAGAGATGTTCAGTCTTTTCCGATCTTTCCAGAGATGTTCAGTCTTTTCCGATCTTTCCAGAGATGGTCAGTCTTTTCCGATCTTTCCAGAGATGTTCAGTCTTTTCCGATCTTTCCAGAGATGTTCAGTCTTTTCCGATCTTTCCAGAGATGTTCAGTCTTTTCCGATCTTTCCAGAGATGTTCAGTCTTTTCCGATCTTTCCAGAGATGTTCAGTCTTTTCCGATCTTTCCAGAGATGTTCTATCTTTTCCGATCTTTCCAGAGATGTTCAGTCTTTTCCGATCTTTCCAGAGATGTTCAATCTTTTCCGATCTTTCAAGAGATGTTCAGTCTTTTCCGATCTTTCCAGAGATGTTCAGTCTTTTTCGATCTTTCCAGAGATGTTCAATCTTCTCTGATCTTTCCAGAGATGTTCAATCTTTTCCGATCTTTCCAGAGATGTTCAGTCTTTTCCTATCTTTCCAGAGATGTTCAGTCTTTTCCGATCTTTCCAGAGATGTTCAGTCTTTTCCGATCTTTCCAGAGATGTTCAGTCTTTTCCGATCTTTCCAGAGATGTTCAATCTTTTCCGATCTTTCCAGAGATGTTCAAACTTTTCCGATCTTTTCAGAGATGTTCAGTCTTTTCCGATCTTTTCAGAGATGTTCATTTTTTTCCGATCTTTCCAGAGATGTTCAGTCTTTTCCGATCTTTCCAGAGATGTTCAGTCTTTTCCGATCTTTCCAGAGATGTTCAGTCTTTTCCGATCTTTCCAGAGATGTTCAGTTTTCCGATCTTTCCAGAGATGTTCAGTCTTTTCCGATCTTTCCAGAGATGTTCAGTCTTTTCCGATCTTTTCAGAGATGTTCAGTCTTTTCCGATCTTTCCAGAGATGTTCAGTCTTTTCCGATCTTTCCAGAGATGTTCAGTCTTTTCCGATCTTTCCAGAGATGTTCAGTCTTTTCCGATCTTTCCAGAGATGTTCAATCGTTTCCATCTTTCCAGAGATGTTCAATCTTTTCCGATCTTTCCAGAGATGTTCAGTCTTTTCCGATCTTTCCAGAGATGTTCAATCTTTTCCGATCTTTCCAGAGATGTTCAATCTTTTCCGATCTTCCCAGAGATGTTCAGTCTTTTCCGATCTTTCCAGAGATGTTCAGTCTTTTCCGATCTTTCCAGAGATGTTCAGTCTTTTCCGATCTTTCCAGAGATGTTCAATCTTTTCGATCTTTCCAGAGATGTTCAATCTTTTCCATCTTTCCAGAGATGTTCAATCTTTTCCGATCTTTCCAGAGATGTTCAGTCTTTTCCGATCTTTCCAGAGATGTTCAATCTTCTCTGATCTTTCCAGAGATGTTCAATCTTTTCCGATCTTTCCAGAGATGTTCACTCTTTTCCGATCTTTCCAGAGATGTTCAATCTTTTCCATCTTTCCAGAGATGTTCAATCTTTTCCGATCTTTCCAGAGATGTTCAGTCTTTTCCGATCTTTCCAGAGATTTTCAAGATTTTCCGATCTTTCCAGAGATGTTCAGATCTTTCCAGATATGTTCAATCTTTTCCGATCTTTCCAGAGATGTTCAATCTTTTCCGATCTTCAGTTTAGTCTGTTCAGTCTTTTCCGATCTTTTCAGAGATGTTCAGTCTTTTCCGATCTTTTCAGAGATGTTCAGTCTTTTCCGATCTTTTCAGAGATGTTCAATCTTTTCCGATCTTTCCAGAGATGTTCAATCTTTTCCGATCTTTCCAGAGATGTTCAGTCTTTTCCGATCTTTCCAAAGATGTTCAGTCTTTTCCGATCTTTCCAGAAATGTTCAGTCTTTTCCGATCTTTCCAGAGATGTTCAGTCTTTTCCGATCTTTCCAGAGATGTTCAGTCTTTTCCGATCTTTCCAGAGATGTTCAGTCTTTTCCGATCTTTCCAGAGATGTTCAATCTTTTCCGATCTTTCCAGAGATGTTCAGTCTTTTCCGATCTTTCCAGAGATGTTCAGTCTTTTCCGATCTTTTAAGAGATGTTCAGACTTTTCCGATCTTTCCAGAGATGTTCAGTCTTTTCCGATCTTTCCAGAGATGTTCAGTCTTTTCCGATCTTTCCAGAGATGTTCAATCTGATTCAAGTCTGTGTTCTGACTCAAGGACATCCTGAAGCCATTCCTTTGATATCTTTTGTGCTCTGTCATACACTGTCAGGTGTGGGACTTTATATATAGTTGTGGGCCTTTTCAAATCATTTCTAAATTAAATAATTTACTAAAGTGGACTCCAATTAAGCTTTAGGAACATCTCAAGGATGATCAGCTGACTTCACTTTTGAGCTTCATGGCAAAGGCTGTGAATACTTACGGAGGATTTGAGTTTTTTTTTTGTTTTTTTTAATACATTTGCAACAATCTCTAAAAATAACTTTTTCACATTGTCATTATGGGGTATTGTGTGTGGAATTTTGAGGACAAAAATTGATGTATTCCATTTTGGAACATAACAAAATGTGGAAAGAGTAAAGCGCTGTGAAAACTTTCTAGATGCACTGGGTATAGTTTGGAGGTCCTTGGCCGAGAAAATGTGGAAGACCCCATGTGAACATTATTTCTTGTGGTATTTGCTGCTTTCTATTTGACAGCGACAAATACATTATGTATTATTTGTGTAAGCTTAATCTAAATAAATATATGTTTGACGCAAAAAGGGCTAACAGGAACTTTGTGACAATCAAAGCCAAAGTCAAATATCCCCTCTAACCACACACACACACACACACACACACACACACACACACACACACACACACACACACACACACACACACACACACACTTGTATTTGTTACCTTCTTGAGACCTCAGCTTGTTTTATCATATATTGCTGCCTTTGCACCTGTCAATGTTTACTTTTGTATGCATATTAAATCAACAAAAAATCCTGACTTTGGAGCAATGTTCACGGACTCTAGTATTTGGCTCTCTATTAGATGCAATGGTTTTCCGTATTGAGACCATGATTTATGTCCTAACTTGTTCACACCTCCTCATATGGAAGGTACTTTTCCTTGGTGATGTCTCAAGAAGGGTAGAACACACACACTTGTATTTGTTACCTTCTTGAGACTTCTGAAAAATGCCTACCTCTTTTGGACCACCCTAATTTTGATAGATTTCACCACCAGGGGTGCAAATGAGATCTCAATTTTTTTGTTTTTTTGTAACGTGCTTAAGGCCGATGACAAACGAGTCACGGACCACAGAAGCTAACTGTTAATGGCCACTATAGTCTTAGTAGCGTAGTGTATTTGTTCATCCTACGGTCACATATGGGACGCGAGTTGTCACGTCAGCACCCGGATGTCGTAAAATCAGCTGTTCACCTGCCGTTTTTTGGGGGGGGATGAATAGGGAAGTCCTTCTTCAGCTTGTTTTATCATATATTGCTGCCTTTGCACCTGTCAATGTTTACTTTTGTATGCATATTAAATCAACAAAAAATCCTGACTTTGGAGCAATGTTCACGGACTCTAGTATTTGGCTCTCTATTAGATGAAATGGTTTTCCGTATTGGGACCATGATTTATGTCCTAACTTGTTCACACCTCCTCTTATGGAAGGTACATTTCCTTGGTGATGTCTCAAGAAGGGTAGAACACACACACTTGTATTTGTTACCTTCTTGAGACCTCTGAAAACTGCCTACCTCTTTAGGACCACTCTAATTTTGATCAATTTCACCACCAGGGGTACAAATGAGATCTCTATTTTTTTGTTTTTTTGTAACGTGCTTAAGGCCGATGACAAACGAGTCACGGACCACAGAAGCTAACTGTTAATGGCCACTATAGTCTTAGTAGCGTAGTGTATTTGTTCATCCTACGGTCACATATGGGACGCGGGTTGTCTTACGTCAGCACCCGGATGTCGTAAAATCAGCTGTTCACCCTGCGTTTTTTTTGGGGGGGATGAATAGGGAAGTCCTTCTTCAGCTTGTTTTATCATATATTGCTGCCTTTGTTTACTTTTGTATGCACATTAAATCAACAAAAAAATCCTGACTTTGGAGCAATGTTCACGGACTCTAGTATTTGGCTCTCTATTAGATGCAATGGTTTTCCATATTGGGGCCATGATCTATGTCCTAACTTGTTCACACCTCTTAATATTGAAGATACTTTTCCTTGGTGATGTCTCAAGAAGGGTAGAACACACACACTTGTATTTGTTACCTTCTTGAGACCTCTGAAAAATGCCTACCTCTTTAGGACCACCCTAATTTTGATAGATTTCACCACCAGGGGTGCAAATGAGATCTCTATTTTTTTTGTTTTTTGTAACGTGCTTAAGGCCGATGACAAACGAGTCACGGACCACAGAAGCTAACTGTTAATGGCCACTATAGTCTTAGTAGCGTAGTGTATTTGTTCATCCTACGGTCACATATGGGACGCGGGTTGTCTTACGTCAGCACCCGGATGTCGTAAAATCAGCTGTTCACCTGCCGGTTTTTTGGGGGGGATGAATAGGGAAGTCCTTCTTCAGCTTGTTTTATCATATATTGCTGCCTTTGCACCTGTCAATGTTTACTTTTGTATGCATATTAAATCAACAAAAAATCCTGACTTTGGAGCAATGTTCACGGACTCTAGTATTTGGCTCTCTATTAGATGCAATGGTTTTCCGTATTGGGGCCATGATTTCAGTCCCAACTTGTTCACACCTCCTCTTATGGAAGGTACATTTCCTTGGTGATGTCTCAAGAAGGGTAGAACACACACACTTGTATTTGTTACCTTCTTGAGACCTCTGAAAAATGCCTACCTCTTTAGGACCACCCTAATTTTGATCGATTTCACCACCAGGGGTGCAAATGAGATCTCTATTTTTTTTTGTTTTTTGTAACGTGCTTAAGGCCGATGACAAACGAGTCACGGACCACAGAAGCTAACTGTTAATGGCCACTATAGTCTTAGTAGCGTAGTGTATTTGTTCATCCTACGGTCACATATGGGACGCGGGTTGTCTTACGTCAGCACCCGGATGTCGTAAAATCAGCTGTTCACCTGCCGTTTTTTTGGGGGGGGATGAATAGGGAAGTCCTTCTTCAGCTTGTTTTATTATTTATTGCTGCCTTTGTTTACTTTTGTATGCATATTAAATCAACAAAAAATCCTGACTTTGGAGCAATGTTCACGGACTCTAGTATTTGGCTCTCTATTAGATGCAATGGTTTTCCGTATTGGGACCATGATCTATGTCCTAACTTGTTCACACCTCCTCATATGGAAGGTACTTTTCCTTGGTGATGTCTCAAGAAGGGTAGAACACACAAACTTGTATTTGTTACCTTCCTGAGACCTCTGAAAAATGCCTACCTCTTTAGGACCACCCTTATTTTGATCAATTTCACCACCAGGGGTGCAAATGAGATCTCTATTTTTTTGTTTTTTTGTAACGTGCTTAAGGCCGATGACAAACGAGTCACGGACCACAGAAGCTAACTGTTAATGGCCACTATAGTCTTAGTAGCGTAGTGTATTTGTTCATCCTACGGTCACATATGGGACGCGGGTTGTCTTACGTCAGCACCCGGATGTCGTAAAATCAGCTGTTCACCTGCCGTTTTTTTGGGGGGGGGATGAATAGGGAAGTCCTTCTTCAGCTTGTTTTATCATATATTGCTGCCTTTGTTTACTTTTGTATGCATATTAAATCAACAAAAAATCCTGACTTTGGAGCAATGTTCACGGACTCTAGTATTTGGCTCTCTATTAGATGCAATGGTTTTCCGTATTGGGACCATGATCTATGTCCTAACTTGTTCACACCTCCTCATATGGAAGATACTTTGCCTTGGTGATGTCTCAAGAAGGGTAGAACACACACACTTGTATTTGTTACCTTCTTGAGACCTCTGAAAAATGCCTACCTCTTTAGGACCACCCTAATTTTGATCAATTTCACCACCAGGGTTGCAAATGAGATCTCTATTTTTTTGTTTTTTTGTAACGTGCTTAAGGCCGATGACAAACGAGTCACGGACCACAGAAGCTAACTGTTAATGGCCACTATAGTCTTAGTAGCGTAGTGTATTTGTTCATCCTACGGTCACATATGGGACGCGGGTTGTCTTACGTCAGCACCCGGATGTCGTAAAATCAGCTGTTCACCTGCCGTTTTTTTGGGGGGGATGAATAGGGAAGTCCTTCTTCAGCTTGTTTTATCATATATTGCTGCCTTTGCACCTGTCAATGTTTACTTTTGTATGCATATTAAATCAACAAAAAATCCTGACTTTGGAGCAATGTTCACGGACTCTAGTATTTGGCTCTCTATTAGATGCAATGGTTTTCCGTATTGGGACCATGATCTATGTCCTAACTTGTTCACACCTTCTCACATGGAAGGTACTTTTCCTTGGTGATGTCTCAAGAAGGGTAGAACACACACACTTGTATTTGTTACCTTCTTGAGACCTCTGAAAAATGCCTACCTCTTTAGGACCACCCTAATTATGATAGATTTCACCACCAGGGGTGCAAATGAGATCTCTATTTTTTTTGTTTTTTTGTAACGTGCTTAAGGCCGATGACAAACGAGTCACGGACCACAGAAGCTAACTGTTAATGGCCACTATAGTCTTAGTAGCGTAGTGTATTTGTTCATCCTACGGTCACATATGGGACGCGGGTTGTCTTACGTCAGCACCCGGATGTCGTAAAATCAGCTGTTCACCTGCCGGTTTTTTGGGGGGGATGAATAGGGAAGTCCTTCTTCAGCTTGTTTTATCATATATTGCTGCCTTTGCACCTGTCAATGTTTACTTTTGTATGCATATTAAATGAACAAAAAATCCTGACTTTGGAGCAATGTTCACGGACTCTAGTATTTGGCTCTCTATTAGATGCAATGGTTTTCCGTATTGGGACCATGATCTATGTCCTAACTTGTTCACACCTCCTCATATGGAAGATACTTTTCCTTGGTGATGTCTCAAGAAGGGTAGAACACACACACTTGTATTTGTTACCTTCTTGAGACCTCTGAAAAATGCCTACCTCTTTAGGACCACCCTAATTTTCATATATTTCACCACCAGGGGTGCAAATGAGATCTCTATTTTTTTTGTTTTTTTGTAACGTGCTTAAGGCCGATGACAAACGAGTCACGGACCACAGAAGCTAACTGTTAATGGCCACTATAGTCTTAGTAGCGTAGTGTATTTGTTCATCCTACGGTCACATATGGGACGCGGGTTGTCTTACGTCAGCACCCGGATGTCGTAAAATCAGCTGTTCACCTGCCGTTTTTTGGGGGGGGGATGAATAGGGAAGTCTTTCTTCAGCTTGTTTTATCATTTATTGCTGCCTTTGTTTACTTTTGTATGCATATTAAATGAACAAAAAATCCTGACTTTGGAGCAATGTTCACGGACTCTAGTATTTGGCTCTCTATTAGATGCAATGGTTTTCCGTTTTGGGACCATGATCTATGTCCTAACTTGTTCACACCTCCTCATATGGAAGATACATTTCCTTGGTGATGTCTCAAGAAGGGTAGAACACACACACTTGTATTTGTTACCTTCTTGAGACGTCTAAAAAATGCCTACCTCTTTAGGACCACCCTAATTTTGATAGATTTCACCACCAGGGGTGCAAATGAGATCTCTATTTTTTTTGTTTTTTGTAACGTGCTTAAGGCCGATGACAAACGAGTCACGGACCACAGAAGCTAACTGTTAATGGCCACTATAGTCTTAGTAGCGTAGTGTATTTGTTCATCCTACGGTCACATATGGGACTGTCTTGTCTTACGTCAGCACCCGGAAGTCGTAAAATCAGCTGTTCACCTGCCGTTTTTTTGGGGGGGGGGTGAATAGGGAAGTCCTTCTTCAGCTTGTTTTATCATATATTGCTGCCTTTGCACCTGTCAATGTTTACTTTTGTATGCATATTAAATCAACAAAAAAATCCTGACTTTGGAGCAATGTTCACGGACTCTAGTATTTGGCTCTCTATTAGATGCAATGGTTTTCCGTATTGGGACCATGATCTATGTCCTAACTTGTTCACACCTCCTCACATGGAAGATACTTTTCCTTGGTGATGTCTCAAGAAGGGTAGAACACACACACTTGTATTTGTTACCTTCTTGAGACCTCTGAAAAATGCCTACCTCTTTAGGACCACCCTTATTTTGATCAATTTCACCACCAGGGGTGCAAATGAGATCTCTATTTTTGTTTTTTTTGTAACATGCTTAAGGCCGATGACAAACGAGTCGCGGACCACAGAAGCTAACTGTTAATGGCCACTATAGTCTTAGTAGCGTAGTGTATTTGTTCATCCTACGGTCACATATGGGACGCGGGTTGTCTTACGTCAGCACCCGGATGTCGTAAAATCAGCTGTTCACCTGCCGTTTTTTTGGGGGGGGATGAATAGGGAAGTCCTTCTTCAGCTTGTTTTATCATATATTGCTGCCTTTGCACCTGTCAATGTTTACTTTTGTATGCATATTAAATCAACAAAAAAAATCCTGACTTTGGAGCAATGTTCACGGACTCTAGTATTTGGCTCTCTATTAGATGCAATGGTTTTCCGTATTGGGACCATGATCTATGTCCTAACTTGTTCACACCTCCTCACATGGAAGATACTTTTCCTTGGTGATGTCTCAAGAAGGGTAGAACACACACACTTGTATTTGTTACCTTCTTGAGACCTCTGAAAAATGCCTACCTCTTTAGGACCACCCTTATTTTGATCAATTTCACCACCAGGGGTGCAAATGAGATCTCTATTTTTGTTTTTTTTGTAACATGCTTAAGGCCGATGACAAACGAGTCGCGGACCACAGAAGCTAACTGTTAATGGCCACTATAGTCTTAGTAGCGTAGTGTATTTGTTCATCCTACGGTCACATATGGGACGCGGGTTGTCTTACGTCAGCACCCGGATGTCGTAAAATCAGCTGTTCACCTGCCGTTTTTTTGGGGGGGGATGAATAGGGAAGTCCTTCTTCAGCTTGTTTTATCATATATTGCTGCCTTTGCACCTGTCAATGTTTACTTTTGTATGCATATTAAATCAACAAAAAAAATCCTGACTTTGGAGCAATGTTCACGGACTCTAGTATTTGGCTCTCTATTAGATGCAATGGTTTTCCGTATTGGGACCATGATCTATGTCCTAACTTGTTCACACCTCCTCACATGGAAGATACTTTTCCTTGGTGATGTCTCAAGAAGGGTAGAACAAACACACTTGTATTTGTTACCTTCTTGAGACTTCTGAAAAATGCCTACCTCTTTAGGACCACCCTAATTTTGATCGATTTCACCACCAGGGGTGCAAATGAGATCTCTATTTTTTTGTTTTTTTGTAACGTGCTTAAGGCCGATGACAAACGAGTCACGGACCACAGAAGCTAACTGTTAATGGCCACTATAGTCTTAGTAGCGTAGTGTATTTGTTCATCCTACGGTCACATATGGGACGCGGGTTGTCTTACGTCAGCACCCGGATGTCGTAAAATCAGCTGTTCACCTGCCGTTTTTTGGGGGGGGATGAATAGGGAAGTCCTTCTTCAGCTTGTTTTATCATATATTGCTGCCTTTGCACCTGTCAATGTTTACCTTTGTATGCATATTAAATCAACAAAAAATCCTGACTATGAAGCAATGTTCACGGACTCTAGTATTTGGCTCTCTATTAGATGCAATGGTTTTCCGTATTGGGACCATGATCTATGTCCTAACTTGTTCACACCTCCTCATATTGAAGATACTTTTCCTTGGTGATGTCTCAAGAAGGGTAGAACACACACACTTGTATTTGTTACCTTCTTGAGACCTCTGAAAAATGCCTACCTCTTTAGGACCACCCTAATTTTCATATATTTCACCACCAGGGGTGCAAATGAGATCTCTATTTTTTTTGTTTTTTTGTAACGTGCTTAAGGCCGATGACAAACGAGTCACGGACCACAGAAGCTAACTGTTAATGGCCACTATAGTCTTAGTAGCGTAGTGTATTTGTTCATCCTACGGTCACATATGGGACGCGGGTTGTCTTACGTCAGCACCCGGATGTCGTAAAATCAGCTGTTCACCTGCCGTTTTTTGGGGGGGGGATGAATAGGGAAGTCTTTCTTCAGCTTGTTTTATCATTTATTGCTGCCTTTGTTTACTTTTGTATGCATATTAAATGAACAAAAAATCCTGACTTTGGAGCAATGTTCACGGACTCTAGTATTTGGCTCTCTATTAGATGCAATGGTTTTCCGTTTTGGGACCATGATCTATGTCCTAACTTGTTCACACCTCCTCATATGGAAGATACATTTCCTTGGTGATGTCTCAAGAAGGGTAGAACACACACACTTGTATTTGTTACCTTCTTGAGACGTCTGAAAAATGCCTACCTCTTTAGGACCACCCTAATTTTGATAGATTTCACCACCAGGGGTGCAAATGAGATCTCTATTTTTTTTGTTTTTTGTAACGTGCTTAAGGCCGATGACAAACGAGTCACGGACCACAGAAGCTAACTGTTAATGGCCACTATAGTCTTAGTAGCGTAGTGTATTTGTTCATCCTACGGTCACATATGGGACTGTCTTGTCTTACGTCAGCACCCGGAAGTCGTAAAATCAGCTGTTCACCTGCCGTTTTTTTGGGGGGGGGGTGAATAGGGAAGTCCTTCTTCAGCTTGTTTTATCATATATTGCTGCCTTTGCACCTGTCAATGTTTACTTTTGTATGCATATTAAATCAACAAAAAAATCCTGACTTTGGAGCAATGTTCACGGACTCTAGTATTTGGCTCTCTATTAGATGCAATGGTTTTCCGTATTGGGACCATGATCTATGTCCTAACTTGTTCACACCTCCTCACATGGAAGATACTTTTCCTTGGTGATGTCTCAAGAAGGGTAGAACACACACACTTGTATTTGTTACCTTCTTGAGACCTCTGAAAAATGCCTACCTCTTTAGGACCACCCTTATTTTGATCAATTTCACCACCAGGGGTGCAAATGAGATCTCTATTTTTGTTTTTTTTGTAACATGCTTAAGGCCGATGACAAACGAGTCGCGGACCACAGAAGCTAACTGTTAATGGCCACTATAGTCTTAGTAGCGTAGTGTATTTGTTCATCCTACGGTCACATATGGGACGCGGGTTGTCTTACGTCAGCACCCGGATGTCGTAAAATCAGCTGTTCACCTGCCGTTTTTTTGGGGGGGGATGAATAGGGAAGTCCTTCTTCAGCTTGTTTTATCATATATTGCTGCCTTTGCACCTGTCAATGTTTACTTTTGTATGCATATTAAATCAAAAAAAAAAATCCTGACTTTGGAGCAATGTTCACGGACTCTAGTATTTGGCTCTCTATTAGATGCAATGGTTTTCCGTATTGGGACCATGATCTATGTCCTAACTTCTTCACACCTCCTCATATGGAAGATACTTTTCCTTGGTGATGTCTCAAGAAGGGTAGAACACACACACTTGTATTTGTTACCTTCTTGAGACCTCTGAAAAATGCCTACCTCTTTAGGACCACCCTAATTTTGATCAATTTCACCACCAGGGGTGCAAATGAGATCTCTATTTTTTTGTTTTTCTGTAACGTGCTTAAGGCCGATGACAAACGAGTCACGGACCACAGAAGCTAACTGTTAATGGCCACTATAGTCTTAGTAGCGTAGTGTATTTGTTCATCCTACGGTCACATATGGGACGCGGGTTGTCTCACGTCAGCACCCGGATGTCGTAAAATCAGCTGTTCACCTGCCGTTTTTTGGGGGGGGATGAATAGGGAAGTCCTTCTTCAGCTTGTTTTATCATATATTGCTGCCTTTGCACCGGTCAATGTTTACTTTTATATGCATATTAAATCAACAAAAAAATCCTGACTTTGGAGCAATGTTCACGGACTCTAGTATTTGGCTCTCTATTAGATGCAATGGTTTTCCGTATTGGGACCATGATCTATGTCCTAACTTGTTCACACCTCCTCATATGGAAGATACTTTTCCTTGGTGATGTCTCAAGAAGGGTAGAACACACACACTTGTATTTGTTACCTTCTTGAGACCTCTGAAAAATGCCTACCTCTTTAGGACCACCCTTATTTTGATCGATTTCACCACCAGGGGTGCAAATGAGATCTCTATTTTTTGTTTTTTTTGTAACGTGCTTAAGACCGATGACAAACGAGTCACGGACCAGAGATGTTCAATCTTCTCCGATCTTTCCAGAGATGTTCAATCTTCTCCGATCTTTCCAGAGATGTTCAATTTTTTCCGATCTTTCCAGAGATGTTCAATCTTTTCCAATCTTTCCAGAGATGTTCAGTCTTTTCCGATCTTTCCAGAGATGTTCAATCTTCTCCGATCTTTCCAGAGATGTTCAATCTTTTCCGATCTTTCCAGAGATGTTCAATCTTTTCCAATCTTTCCAGAGATGTTCAGTCTTTTCCGATCTTTTAAGAGATGTTCAGACTTTTCCGATCTTTCCAGAGATGTTCAATCTTTTCCGATCTTTCCAGAGATGTTCAATATTTTCCGATCTTTTCAGAGATGTTCAGTCTTTTCCGATCTTTTCAGAGATGTTCAGTCTTTTCCGATCTTTCCAGAGATGTTCAGTCTTTTCCGATCTTTCCAGAGATGTTCAGTCTTTTCCGATCTTTCCAGAGATGTTCAATCTTTTCCGATCTTTCCAGAGATGTTCAGTCTTTTCCGATCTTTCCAGAGATGTTCAATCTTTTCCGATCTTTCCAGAGATGTTCAATCTTTCCGATCTTTCCAGAGATGTTCAATCTTTTCCGATCTTTCCAGAGATGTTCAGTCTTTTCCGATCTTTTCAGAGATGTTCAGTCTTTTCCGATCTTTTCAGAGATGTTCAGTCTTTTCCGATCTTTCCAGAGATGTTCAGTCTTTTCCGATCTTTCCAGAGATGTTCAGTCTTTTCCGATCTTTCCAGAGATGTTCAGTCTTTTCCGATCTTTCCAGAGATGTTGTCTTTTCCGATCTTTCCAGAGATGTTCAGTCTTTTCCGATCTTTCCAGAGATGTTCAGTCTTTTCCGATCTTTTAAGAGATGTTCAGACTTTTCCGATCTTTCCAGAGATGTTCAGTCTTTTCCGATCTTTCCAGAGATGTTCAGTCTTTTCCGATCTTTCCAGAGATGTTCAATCTTTTCCGATCTTTCCAGAGATGTTCAGTCTTTTACGATCTTTCCAGAGATGTTCAGTCTTTTCCGATCTTTCCAGAGATGTTCAGTCTTTTCCGATCTTTCCAGAGATGTTCAGTCTTTTCCGATCTTTCCAGAGATGTTCAGTCTTTTCCGATCTTTTAAGAGATGTTCAGACTTTTCCGATCTTTCCAGAGATGTTCAGTCTTTTCCGATCTTTCCAGAGATGTTCAGTCTTTTCCGATCTTTCCAGAGATGTTCAGTCTTTTCCGATCTTTCCAGAGATGTTCAATCTGATTCAAGTCTGTGTTCTGACTCAAGGACATCCTGAAGCCATTCCTTTGATATCTTTTGTGCGCTACTAAGACTAAGTCTTAGTAGCGTAGTGTATTTGTTCATCCTACGGTCACATATGGGTTGTCTTACGTCAGCACCCGGATGTCGTAAAATCAGCTGTTCACCTGCCGTTTTTTTGGGGGGGGATGAATAGGGAAGTCCTTCTTCAGCTTGTTTTATCATATATTGCTGCCTTTGCACCTGTCAATGTTTAATTTTGTATGCATATTAAATCAACAAAAAAATCCTGACTTTGGAGCAATGTTCACGGACTCTAGTATTTGGCTCTCTATTAGATGCAATGGTTTTCCGTATTGGGACCATGATTTATGTCCTAACTTGTTCACACCTCCTCATATAGAAGATACTTTTCCTTGGTGATGTCTCAAGAAGGGTAGAAATACAACACACACACACGCACACACATGCACGCTCATACATTTACACAGCAGGAGATGTCAAGTTTCAGTCCAAGCCCAGGTGTCCTGACAACATAATACCTATTTGACATCTGCCAAAGAGGCCATGTTATTTGAGCCGTGTGTGCGTGGGCGACAAGAAAGGAGCACACTACTACTGGTGTGAGCCTCCGCCCTTCTGGTGCTAGTAGAGGCTGATCCTTGGTAAACATGACATTAAACATCCACTATGTTAGCATGAAGGATGTTGGACAGTATACTGATTGTTCACGTTTAAAGACTTCATGCCTGGCACTTTGTGACTATAGCTCTTAATGCATATTTGATGTTCAAACTCATAAACTTTAATTTTGTTTTTGCAAATAATAATTAACTTAGAATTTCATGGCTGCAACACGTGACAAAGTAGTTGGGAAAGGGCATGTTCACCACTGTGTTACATGGCCTTTCCTTTTAACAACACTCAGTAAACGTTTGGGAACTGAGGAGACACATTTTTGAAGCTTCTCAGGTGGAATTCTTTCCCATTCTTGCTTGATGTACAGCTTAAGTTGTTCAACAGTCCTGGGGTCTCCCTTTCAGCTATTTTAGGCTTCATAATGCGCCACACATTTTCAATGGGAGACAGGTCTGGACTACAGGCAGGCCAGTCTAGTACCCGCACTCTTTTACTACGAAGCCACGTTGATGTAACACGTGGCTTGGCATTGTCTTGCTGAAATAAGCAGGGGCGTCCATGGTAACGTTGCTTGGATGGCAACATATGTTGATCCAAAACCTGTATGTACCTTTAAGCATTAATGGTGCCTTCACAGATGTGTAAGTTACCCATGTCTTGGCCACTAATACACCCCCATACCATCACACATGCTGCCTTTTACACTTTGCGCCTAGAACAATCCGGATGATTCTTTTCCAGTTTGGTCCGGAGGACACGACGTCCACAGTTTCCAAAAACAATTTGAAATGTGGACTCGTCAGACCACAGAACACTTTTCCACTTTGTATCAGTCCATCTTAGATGAGCTCGGGCCCAGCGAAGCCGACGGCATTTCTGGGTGTTGTTGATAAACGGTTTTCGCCTTGCATAGGAGATTTTTAACTTGCACTTACAGATGTAGCGACCAACTGTAGTTACTGACAGTGGGTTTCTGAAGTGTTCCTGAGCCCATGTGGTGATATCCTTTACACACTGAGCCTGAGGGATGGAAGGTCACGGGCTTAGCTGCTTACGTGCAGCGATTTCTCCAGATTCTCTGAACCCTTTGATGATATTACGGACCGTAGATGGTGAAATCCCTAAATTCCTTGCAATAGCTGGTTGAGAAAGGTTTTTCTTAAACTGTTCAACAATTTGCTCACGCATTTGTTGACAAAGTGGTGACCCTCGCCCCATCCTTGTTTGTGAATGACTGAGCATTTCATGGAATCTACTTTTATACCCAATCATGGCACCCACCTGTTCCCAATTAGCCTGCACACCTGTGGGATGTTCCAAATAAGTGTTTGATGAGCATTCCTCAACTTTATCAGTATTTATTGCCACCTTTCCCAACTTCTTTGTCACGTGTTGCTGGCATCAAAATCTAAAGTTAATGATTATTTGCAAAAAATAAATAAAGTTGATGAGTTTGAACATCAAATATGTTGTCTTTGTAGCATATTCAACTGAATATGGCTTGAAAATGATTTGCAAATCATTGTATTCCGTTTATATTTACATCTAACACAATTTCCCAACCCATATGGAAACGGGGTTTGTATATAGCCAAGGAAAAACTCAACCCAATGGAATGACAATGAGAAACCTTGGAGGGGACCGCAGATGTGGGGACCCCTCTCCCCCCTGGGCGACAGGTGCAATGGACGTTGAGAAATTGCATACAGTACATGTATTTTTTTTCTGTCAAAATAGAAAGTGGACTACATTGAGAAACAAATAGACACATGGTCTTTGCGGGCCACATACAATGAGGTGGCGGGCCAGATATGGCCCCTGGGCCTGGAGTTTGATACATTGTACAAAATCAATCAATCAATCAATGTTTATTTATATAGCCCTAAATCACAAGTGTCTCAAAGGGCTGCACAAGCCACAACCACATCCTCGGTACAAAGCCCACATAAGGGCAAGGAAAAACTCACGCCAGTGGGACGTCGATGTGAATGACTATGAGAAACCTTGGAGAGGACCGCATATGTGGGTAACCCCCCCCCTCTAGGGGAGACCGAAAGCAATGGATGTCGAGTGGGTCTGACATAATATTGTGAGAGTCCAGTCCATAGTGGATCCAACATAATAGTAAGAGTCCAGTCCATAGTGGGGCCAGCAGGACACCATCCCGAGTGGAGACGGGTCAGCAGCGCAGAGATGTTCCCAGCCAATGCACAGGCGAGCGGTCCACCCCGGGTCCTGACTCTGGACAGCCAGCACTTCATCCATGGCCACCGGACCTGTGCCCCCCCCCCCTCCACAAGGAACAGGGGAGCAGAGGGGAAAAGAAAAGAAACGGCAGATCAACTGGTCTAACAGGGGGTCTATTTAAAGGCTAGAGTATACAAATGAGTTTTAAGATGGGACTTAAATGCTTCTACTGAGGTAGCATCTCTAATTGTTACCGGGAGGGCATTCCATAGTACTGGAGCCCCAATTGTTTTATCCCACTTACACGCCGTAATAGTTCCTCTAATGTTATTTCATCAAAAAGAGAGAGACTATTTTGTATTGCAGTATCCTTCGTAGATACAGTCGTATCTGTGTTAATAAAACCCAGTTGTAGCTGGGATGCGTTGTCTTTAATCTCCTTTCTAATGAGTTCAATTTTCTTATTAAAGAAATTCATAAAGTCATCTGCCGAGTGCGTGGAGCTATTGGGAGGAGTCCCTTGTTGGGTTAGCGATGCTACTGTACTAAACAAAAATTTAGGGTCGTTTTTGTTGAGGCGGATGAGATTTGAGTAATATTTAGCTTTAGCTAAGGTAAGCATGCGTTTATACGATATTAAACTATCACTCCATGCTTGATGGAAAACCTCAAGCTTGGTCGCGCGCCATTTGCGTTCCAACTTTCTACATGATAATTTATGAGCTCTGGTTTCTTCTGTAAACCATGGGGTGCGCCTTTTAGGGGCCCTTTTTTGTTTTAGCGGTGCTATACTATCAATGGTTTTGCGCAGGGCATTGTCAAAGTTGTTAGTTAGGTTATCAATAGAGCCGACATAATTTGGGAATGGTGCCATTACTGAAGGCAGCAACAATATGGCAAAATGATAATAAACCAAATGTTAATACTAATTAAGAATAACAAATGTATTTTTAAATGTATGCATACAATTCTTGAGCTTTTTTTAAAAGAACATTTTGCAAATGACTCGATGACGTCAGTGACCACGCCCATAAACACGCCCCCACTGCCACAGTCTAGGGGAAACCCTGGAATAAGAAATGATCCGTAATGCACTTTAGTCACTTGGTAGCTCTATTTAGCAAGTAGAGGTACACTATACTGCCAAAAGTATTTGGCCAGCCATCCAAATGATGAGAATCCGGTGTCCTAATCACTTGGCCCGGTGTATCAAATCAAGCACTTAGGCATGGAGACTGTTTCTACAAACATTAGTGAAAGAATGGGCCGCTCTCAGTGATTTCCAGCGTGGAACTGTCATAGGATGCCACCTGTGCAACAAATCCAGTCTTGAAACTTCCTCGCTCCTAAATATTCCAAAGTCAACAGTCGGCTTTATTATTAAAAAATGGAAGAGTTGGGGAACAACAGCAACTAAGCCACAAAGTGGTAGGCCACGTAAACTCACAGAGAGGGGTCAGCGGAATAATTATTGTGTGGGGTTGTTTTTCAGGAGTTGGACTTGGCCCTTAGTTCCAGTGAAAGGAACTTTGAATTCTCCAGGATACCAAAACATTTTGGACAATTCCATGCTCCCAACCTTGTGGGAACAGTTTGGAGCGGGGCCCCTTCCTCTCCCAACATGACTGCACAAAGCAAGGTCCATAAAGACATGGATGACAGAGTCTGGTGTGGATGAACTTGACTGGTCTGCACAGAGTCCTGACCTGAACCTGATAGAACACCTTTGGGATGAATTTAGAACGGAGACTGAGAGCCAGGCCTTCAGTGTGTGACCTCACCAATGCGCTGTCATGACTGGGACTATGGCGTGGTTTGTTCTCCCGTGGTGCAAATGAACATTTGGACCAGATATGACTTGCAGGTGAATACATATTTAATTTTACAATAACAAAAGGAACAAACTAGTGATGGGTCCGGCAACACCGATGCATCGGCGCATGCATCGAGCTCATAGAGCAAAACCCTGTGTCGGTGCGCGTACCGCTTTTAGAAAGTCACGTGACCGATCATGAGCTGTTTTGGTCACGTGACCGACACACGAACTGTGTCGCACTGACGCCTCCTCTGTGCCCTGTGAGCGGCTCTTTTCTACAGCCGGAGAAATAATAACTAAGAAGAGAAATCGTCTAAAATGTAATACGTCGGAAAAACTTTTTTTTTTTTTTTTTTTTAAATGTGTAAAAAATAAAATTAAAACAATTCCCAGTCCACAATCATCCACAACACGTTCTCTTGGATTTCCATGTTATGATACATGTTCACATTATTTATTGACTGTATCTAAAAATGATAAAAAGATATTTTTATTTAAATGAAGATATGAAATAATCCTAAATGAAATACAATGACTTGGTTTATATTATTGTATATACTAGGGCAGGGGTCACCAACGCGGTGCCCGCGGTCACCAGGTAGCCCGTAAGGACCAGATCAGTCGCCCGCTGGCCTGTTCTAAAAATAGCTCAAAGAGCAGCACTTACCAGTGAGCTGCCTCTATTTTTTAAATTGTATTTATTTACTAGCAAGCTGGTCTCACTTTGCTCGACATTTTTAATTCTAAAAGAGACAAAACTCAAATAGAATTTGAAAATCCAAGAAAATATTTTAAAGACTTGGTCTTCACTTGGAATAAGCGGTAGAAAATGGATGGATGGATGGGTCTTCACTTGTTTAAATAAATTCATTTATTTTTTACTTTGCTTCTTATTGCTTTTAGAAATACAATTTTAGAGAAAAAATACAACCTTAAAAATGATTTTAGGATTTTGAAACAAATATACCTTTTTACCTTTTAAATTTCTTCCTCTTCTTTCCTGACAATTTAAATCAATGTTCAAGTAAATTTATTTATTTTTCATTGTAAAGAATAATAAATATTTTAGCTTCTGTTTTTTCGACAAAGAATATTTGTGAAATATTTCTTCAAACTTGCTATGATTAAAATTTAAAAAAAAAATTCTGGCAAATCTGGCAAATCTGTAGAATCAAATTTAAATCTTATTTCAAAGTATTTTGAATTTCTTTTAAAATTTTTGTTCTGGAAAATCTAGAAGAAATACTGATTTGTCTTTGTTAAATATTCTAACAAAGTGCAGATTGGATTTTAACCAATTTAAAACATGTCATCAAAATTCTAAAATGTATCTTAATCAGGAAAAATGACTTATGATGTTCCATAAATTCTTTTTTAAATTTTTTCAAAAAGATTCAAATAAGCTAGTTTTTCTCTTCTTTTTGTCGGTTGAATTTTGAATGATAAAGAGTCGAAATTGAAGATAAACTATGTTTCAAAATGTTATTTTAAATTTTTTCTTGTTTTCTCCTCTTTTAAACCGTTCAATTAAGTGTTTTTTTCATCACTTATTCTCTACAAAAAACCTTCCGTAAAAGGAAAAAAAAATGTATGACGGAATGACAGACAGAAATACCCATTTTTTTATATATATAAATGTATTTATTTAGCTATTCTTGTTTAAATCACACTTACGTGTAACTTACAAATGACAATATATTTATTTATTTAAGTGTGTATCAAACTGGTAGCCCTTCGCATTAATCAGTACCCAAGAAGTAGTTTTTGGTTTCAAAAAGGTTGGTGACCCCTGTACTAGGGCATCAAATCAGTGTCAGTTGAGTCGGTCCATAGGTTGCCTGTAGGGATTTTTAATGTCCAGCAGATGTCAGTATTTAGTGACACAGTATCGACACAGTATCAATACAGTTTTGCAATGTGTCGAAACGCTTCATGACGCCTCATCAACCCATCACTAGAACAAACTAAAAGCGCGCACAGGGGCGGAGGTACAAAACTAGACTATAAACACAAAACTTGCACATTGGCAGAAACTATGAACAATTAAACAAAACACTAACTGTGGCTTAATAAACAAACTTACTTGGCATGGACATGAAGTGCGCAGCGGTGGACAGAGTGTGACAGGGGGCATAAATGCGGGGATGTCGTCAGGACGAACAACAGAAAATGAATGAACTTAAATACTATGGACATGATTAGTGAAAGCAGGTGCGTGACTCAAAAACGTGAAACAGGTGCGTGACGTGACAGGTGAAAACTAATGGTTGCTATGGTGACAAACAAGAGTGCACAATGAGTCCAAACGTGGAACAGGTGAAACTAATGGGTAATCATGCAAACAAGACAAGGGAGTGAAAAGCCAGAAACTAAACAAAACATGACTTAAAACAAAACATGATTACACAGACATGACATGCGCTTTTTGGAAGAATGGTGGAAAATTCCTATAAACGCACTCCGCAACCTTGTGGACAGCCTTCCCAGAAGAGTTGAAGCTGTATTAGCTGCAAAAGGTCATATTGAACCCTATGGGTTAGGAATGGGATGGCACTTCAACTTCATATGTGAGTCGAGGCAGGTGGCCCAATACTTTTGGCAATATAGTGTACATATTAAAAGTGACGGAAGTGAAGTGAAGTGAATTATATTTATATAGCGCTTTTTCTCTAGTGACTCAACGCGCTTTACATAGTGGAACCCAATATCTAAGTGACATTTAAAGCAGTGTGGGTGGCACTGGGAGCAGGTGGGTAAAGTGTCTTGCCCAAGGACACAACGGCAGTGACGAGGATGGCAGAAGCGGGGATCGAACCTGAAACCCTCAAGTTGCTGGGCATAGGTATACCAACCGAGCTATACCGCCATATGGAGGCGCTGTATCTGGAGTCATGCTTATATTACAAAAGTATTTGATGCCCACAGCGAGTGGAAGACCTCCAGAAGCGTGGACCCCCACCTTTTAGAGATGCGCGGTTTGGAGGTGCGCTCAGCGCGGCTCCCATATGATTGCGCACTGGTGTGCGTCTGGGTCGTGACAGCGTGGCACGCGAATGTCTGTGCTGCATTGGATCAGTCGCCTTTCTTTAACAGGCAAAAGCTTTATAACCTCACTAATGCCTTGCATCGTCTATATTAGATATATAACAACGGGCGGGTGCGGTTCTGATCAAATGTTAGATCGGGTGGATTGCGGATGGTTGACGACTTTCTGATGCGGTTGCGGATGAAATAATTGCCTATCCACGCATCTCTACCACCTTTACACCTTTAATAGGTGCTAAAAAAAAAACACATTCTACAAACAATCTTCTGTCCTTTGGCAACACTTTTGAAGAGCCGATTATTTCACCAGGAAGGCAAAGTGTGGCCATTCCCTGAACTCTATTTTAATGTGACACATTGTGGAACTAAACAAAACAAAAACATGAAGAAAACACTTAAAGGCATCATGTAATCGGGAAGAAAAGGCAGAAATGTAGAAAGCAATAAAGACAAAACAAAAATGCACCTGTGGTTTCCATGACTGTGGTATAAATCCTGCTTTAGAATCCTCAAGTGAATGTCCCAGCCTCACCTGGAAAAGATTCATGATTTGAGAAAGAGTCCATGCTTGTTATAAGGGTGGTTGCATCCCAAAATCATCCCTTTTTTCTACAGTGTGACCACCTCTTTTTTTTAACATGCACCATTTTTAGTTGCTTACCCTTTGGTCAAGCGTGGCTGCCTTCCAGCTGCTGCCGTCATCTGGATTTGTACCTTCAAAAACACAAACACACGCTTAAGACCAAAACATAGACACAAGATTAAAATAAACTTTACTCACTAGCGCGCTACATTTACTCCGTTACATCTACTTGAGTAACTTTTTGGATAAATTGTACTTCTAAGAGTAGTTTTAATGCAACATACTTTTACTTGAGTATATTTATAGAGAAGAAATGCTACTTTTACTCCGCTACTTTTATCTACATTCAGCTCGCTACTCGCTACTAATTTTAATCGATCTGTTAATGCACGCTTTGTTTGTTTTGGTCTGTCAGACAGACCTTCATAGTGCCTGCGTTTCAACAAATACAGTCACTGGTGACGTTCACTCCGTTCCACCAATCAGATGCAGTCACTGGTGACGTTGGACCAATCAAACAGAGCCAGGCGGTCACATGACCTGACTTAAACAAGTTGAAAAACGTATTGGGGTGTTACCATTTAGTGGTCAATTGTACGGGATATGTACTGTACTGTGCAATCTACTAATAAAAGTCTCAATCAATCAATCAAAAGTGTGAAGGAAAAAAGACCCTTTTTTATTTCAACCGTACATCCCGTCAAAAGCCTAAAGACTGACTGCACAGTTCCTGTCTTCACAATAAAAGTGCCGCTCCATCGCGCCTGCGCTTTCAAAACAAGAGTCTCCGAAAGCCAGCGCAAACAAGCTAGCAAGCTACGGAGTTTGCCGCCAATGTATTTCTTGTAAAGTGTATAAAAACGAATACGGAAGCTGGACAAATAAGATGCCAAAAACCAACCACTTTCATGTGGTATTAGACAGAAAGGAGGAACTTTTTTTCTCCTCCATTTGAAAACGTGGATGTTATCAGCACTACTGTCTGATTACAATCAATGCAAGTCATCAGAATCAGGTAATACACCAACTTATATTCTTGTCTTCATGAAAGAAAGGAATCTATATGTGTTAAACATGCATGTATATTCATTAAAACACCTTTAACATGTAAACAAAAACGGCAAAATAAATAAATATAAATTATATACTGTATATATCAATATATATATATGTGTGTGTGTGTGTGTGTGTGTGTGTGTGTATATATGTATGTATGTGTATGTATATATATATATATATATATATATATATATATATATATATATATATATATATATATATATATGTCTTAATAAGGTTATCCAAAAAATAGTGCTCGATACCGTAGTAGAGCGCAATATATGTATGTGTGGGAAAAAATCACAAGACTACTTCATCGTCTCAACTAACATTGGCCACAAATTCCTCACTCTGATTGACAAACACTTCCCCAAAGGCAACACCCTAAGAAAAGTATTCAACAAGAACAACATTAAATTGAGCTACAGCTGTATGAACAATATACGACAAATTATCTCAAACCACAACAAAACAATTGCAAATGAGCCGTCGGCCCCCGGACAGAGCGACCCCAAAACCAACAAAGGCTGCAACTGCCGCAAGAAACCTGATTGCCCTCTCAACGGGGGGTGCTTGCAAACATCAGTTGTTTACCAATCTAAGGTAACACGCAAGGACATTAACACATCCGACACATATGTAGGATTAACCGAGGGAGAGTTCAAAACCAGATGGAACAATCACAAGGCTTCTTTCAGGAACCAAAACCTGCGGAATACCACAGAACTCAGCAAACACATTTGGGACCTCAAAGACAATAATGTTGAATATTCAATAACATGGCAAATTCTTGCATCCAGCACACCTTACAATAGTGGTAATAAAAGATGCAACCTATGCTTGAAAGAGAAACTGTTTATTATATACCGCCCAGACCTGTCATCACTCAACAAGCGCAGCGAAATTGTATCAGCATGCCGCCACAGACGGAAACACCTCCTAGGTAACACATGAGCCAATCACCACGCCCCTACGCCAGCCTGTACCCACCCACTCTGTGCCCTATATAAACCATGGTATGTGAATGCTCCCATTAAAATCTCCTGATGATTGAGGGAACCCCTCATGAAACAGGCCTGTAAGAAGAGATGAAGTAGTCTTGTGATTTTTTCCCACACATACATATATATATATATATATATATGATATGTGTGTGTGTATGTTACTCATCAGTTACTCAGTACTTGAGTAGTTTTTTCACAACATACTTTTTACTTTTACTCAAGTAAATATTTGTGTGACTACTCCTTACTTTTACTTGAGTAATAAATCTCTAAAGTAACAGTACTCTTACTTGAGTACAATTTCTGGCTACTCTACCCACCTCTGCTCACAAGACGCTGAAGCTTCTAGTAATCTGTGCACTGAATGTTTTACCTACCAAGTTATGTTTTTTTTTTTTTTTTTTACTTTTTCCTCCATTTCCCCTCTTTTTAGCCTTTTTCCTCCATTACTTTGGAGCTTACGCAATACATTTCCACTCTTTGAATGTTCTACTTCCACTTCTATCCAGCCTTCGTCACATGAACAATAAAGCCCAGTGTCCCCACCCATTGAATGGGGGGCAAAGGTGTTGCCTCACCTGCCAAAAATCACACTTCCATCATCTTTTCAAATGAAAACTTGATGGAAAAAAAGAGAAGATCTTTGTCTTTGTTTTTATGGGCTTGTGGCGGGAGCGAGGGGAGACTTTGCTGGTGGAATGAAGTGTGTCATTATCACTGGGGTGGAGACACCCACACCCACACCCATTGGGGGAGACAGCGCCAGCTTTGGCAACACAAGTAATTCTAGAGTGGTGGTTGGGGAAAGCGAGCGAGGGTCTATTTTTATCTCTTTGACTTTGACACAATGTGTAGTGGATAACATGTGCACTTGTTTTTCCCTCTCAAGCATCAACTTTTTAAACAACTGGCCCTACTTTCAAAGTATTAAAACAAACAAACCTTGAATTCAAAGAAAACAAAGATCGCGTTGGATGGGCTACTGTACTGTACTGTACTGTACGGTGTCATTTACTAGAGCAGTGTTTTTCAACCACTGTGCCGTGGCACACCAGTGTGCCGTGAGATACAGAGGTGGGTAGAGTAGCCAGAAATTGTACTCAAGTAAGAGTACTGTTACTTTAGAGATTTATTACTCAAGTAAAAGTAAGGAGTAGTCACCCAAATATTTACTTGAGTAAAAGTAAAAAGTATGTTGTGAAAAAACTACTCAAGTACTGAGTAACTGATGAGTAACATATACACACACACATATATATATATATATATATATATATATATATATATATATATATATATATATATATATATATATATATATATATATATATATATATATATATATGTATGTGTGGGAAAAAAATCACAAGACTATTTCATCTCTACAGGCCTGTTTCATGAGGGGGGGTACCCTCAATCGTCAGGAGATTGTAATGGGAGCATTCGCATACCGTGGTTTATATAGGGCACAGAGTGGGTGGGTACAGGCTGGCCTAGGGGCGTGGTGATTGGCTCATGTGTTACCTAGGAGGTGTTTCCGTCTATGGCGGCATGTTGTTACAATTTCGCTGCGCTTGTTGAGGGATGACAGGTCTGGACGGTAAATAATAAACAGTTTTTCTTTCAAGCATAGGTTGCATCTTTTATTACCACTATTGTAAGGTGTGCTGGATGCAAGAATTTGCCATGTTATTGAATATTCAACATTATTGTCTTTGAGGTCCCAAATGTGTTTGCTGAGTTCTGTGGTATTTCGCAGGTTTTTGTTCCTGAAAGAAGCCTTGTGATTGTTCCATCTGGTTTTGAATTCTCCCTCGGTTAATCCTACATATGTGTCGGATGTGTTAATGTCCTTGCGTGTTACCTTAGATTGGTAGACAACTGATGTTTGTAAGCATCCCCCGTTGAGAGGGCAATCAGGTTTCTTTCGACAATTACATCCTTTGTTGGTTTTGGAGTCGCTCTGTCTGAGGGCCGACGGCTCATTTGCAATTGTTTTGTTGTGGTTTGAGATGATTTGTCGTATATTGTTCATGCAGCTGTAGCTCAATTTAATGTTGTTCTTGTTGAATACTTTTCTTAGGATGTTGTCTTTGGGAACACTTTCCTATGCTTGAAAGAGAAACTGTTTATTATTTACCGTCCAGACCTGTCATCCCTCAACAAGCGCAGCGAAATTGTAACAACATGCCGCCATAGACGGAAACACCTCCTAGGTAACACATGAGCCAATCACCACGCCCCTAGGCCAGCCTGTACCCACCCACTCTGTGCCCTATATAAACCATGGTATGCGAATGCTCCCATTAAAATCTCCTGACGATTGAGGGTACCCCCCCTCATGAAACAGGCCTGTAGAGATGAAATAGTCTTGTGATTTTTTTCCCACACATACATATATTGCGCTCTACTACGGTATTGAGCACTATTTTTTGGATAACCTTATTAAGACATATATATATATATATATATATATATACATATATATATATATATATATATATATATATATATACATACATACATATATATATATATATATATATATATATATATATATATATATATATATATATATATATATATATATATATATATATATATATATACACACACACACATATATATATACCGTATTTTCCGCACTATAAGGCGCACCTAAAAACCACAAATTTTCTCAAAAGCTGACAGTGCGCCTTATAACCCGGTGCGCTTTATATATGGATAAATATTAAGATTCATTTTCATAAAGTTTCGGTCTCGCAACTTCGGTAAACAGCCGCCATCTTTTTTCCCGGTAGAACAGGAAGCGCTTCTTCTTCTACGCAAGCAACCGCCAAGGTAAGCACCCGCCCCCATAGAACAGGAAGCGCTTCTTCTTCTACTGTAAGCAACCACCCGCCCGCGTAGAAGAAGAAAAAGCGCGCGGATATTATCATTTCCTTTGTGTGTTTACATCTGTAAAGACCACAAAATGGCTCCTACAAAGCGACAGGGATCCGGTTCATGAAAAGACGCAATCTCTCCATCCGCACACGGATTACTATTTCACAGCAACTGATATTCCTGTGAACCGCACTGTGGATACAACGGGAGCACGTACGGTGAATATTCGCACCACAGGGAATGAGAAGTCATCCTTCACTGTGGTTCTAGCTTGCCATGCTAATGGCCAGAAACTTCCACCCATGGTGATATTCAAAAGGAAGACCTTGCCAAAAGAGACCTTTCCAGCCGGCGTCATCATAAAAGCTAACTCGAAGGGATGGATGAAGAAAAGATGAGCGAGTGGTTAAGGTAAGTTTAAGTTTACGCGAAGAGGCCGGGTGGCTTTTTTCACGCAGCTTCGTCCATGTTGATATACGATTCCATGCGCGCCCACATCACGCTGGTTTTAATATATTATTAAAGTTTGACTGACCTATTTGACTGTTTTTTTGACATTCCTTTAGCGCAGTTAGATGCGGCTTACAACACGGGGCAGCTTATAGGTGGACAAAGTTTTGAAATATGCCGTTCATTGAAGGCGCGGCTTATAACCCAGGGCGCCTTATGGTGCGGAAAATACGGTACACACACATATATATATATATATATATATATATATATATATATATATATATATATACACATATATATATACATACATTGATATATACAGTATATAATTTATATTAATTTATTTTGCCGTTTTTGTTTACATGTTAAAGGTGTTTTAATGAATATACATGCATGTTTAACACATATAGATTCCTTTCTTTCATGAAGACAAGAATATAAGTTGGTGTATTACCTGATTCTGATGACTTGCATTGATTGTAATCAGACAGTAGTGATGATAACGTCCACGTTTTCAAATGGAGGAGAAAAAAAGTTCCTCCTTTCTGTCTAATACCACATGAAAGTGGTTGGTTTTTGGCTTCGTATTTGTCCAGCTTCCATATTCGTTTTTATACACTTTACAAGAAATACATTGGCGGCAAACTCCGTAGCTTGCTAGCTTGTTTGCGCTGGCTTTCGGAGACTCTTGTTTTGAAAGCGCAGGCGCGATGGAGCGACACTTTTATTGTGAAGACAGGAACTGTGCAGTCAGTCTTTAAGCTTTTGACGGGATGTACGGTTGAAATAAAAAAGGGTCTTTTTTCCTTCTCACTTTTGATTGATTGATTGGAACTTTTATTAGTAGATTGCACAGTACAGTACATATTCCGTACAATTGACCACTAAATGGTAACAACCCAATAAGTTTTTCAACTTGTTTAAGTCAGGTCATGTGACCGCCTGGCTCTGTTTGATTGGTCCAACGTCACCAGTGACTGCATCTGATTGGTGGAACGGAGTGAACGTCACCAGTGACTGTATTTGTTGAAACGCAGGCACTATGAAGGTCTGTCTGACAGACCAAAACAAACAAAGCGTGCATTAACAGATGGATAAAAATTAGTAGCGAGTAGCGAGCTGAATGTAGATAAAAGTAGCGGAGTAAAAGTAGCGTTTCTTCTCTATAAATATACTCAAGTAAAAGTAAAAGTATGTTGCATTAAAACTACTCTTAGAAGTACAATTTATCCCAAAAGTTACTCAAGTAGATGTAACGGAGTAAATGTAGCGCGTTACTACCCACCTCTGGTGAGATACAGTCTGGTGTGCCGTGGGAGATTATCTAATTTCACCAATTTAGGTTAAAAATATTTTTTGCAAACCAGCAATTATAATCTGCAAATGATGTGTTGTTGTTGAGTGTCGGTGCTTTTCTAGAGCTCGGCAGAGTAACCATGTAATACTCTTCAGTAGGTGGCAGAACAGCGGGAGGCAGCGTGCAGGTAAAAAAGGTGTCTAATGCTTAAACCAAAAAGTGAGTGCCTCCTAAGAAAAGGCATTGAAGTTTAGGAAAGGCTATGCAGAGCAAGACTAAAACCGAACTGGCTGCAAAGTAAACAAAAACCGAATGCTGGACGACAGCAAAGACTTACTGTGGAGCAAAGACGGCGTCCACAAAGTACACCCGAACATGACATGACAATCAACAATGTCCCCACAAAGAAGGATTAAAAACAACTGAAATATTCTTGATTGCTAAAACAAAGTAGATGCGGGAAATATCGCTCAAAGGAAGACATGAAACTGCTACGGAAAAATACCCCCCGAAAAATAGAAAAAGCCACCAAAAAAGAAGCGCAAGACAAGAACTAAAACACTAGAGCAGGGGTCGGCAACCCAAAATGTTGAAAGAGCCATATTAGACCACAAATACACAAAAGTATTCGGTCTGGAGCCGCAAAAAATTTAAATACTTACATAAGTCTTATAATGAAGGCAACACATGATGTGTCTGTATTAGCTATATTAGCCTACTATCAAAATGACTTTAAAAGTCTTATATAAGTGTTATAATGAACTATATTAGCTTACTATCAAAATGACTTAAAAGTCTTATATAAGTGTTATAATGGAGACAACACATGATGTGTCTGTATCAGCTATATTAGCCTACTATCAAAATGATGTTAAAAGTCTTATATAAGCGTTATAATGAGGACAACACATGATGAAAGTGTCTGTATTAGCTATATTAGCCTACTATCAAAATGACTTTAAAAGTCTTATATAAGTGTTATAATGAAGACAACACATGATGAAAGTAGCTAATTGGCTATAATAGCCTACTATCAAAATTACTTTAAAAGTCTTATATAAGTGTTATAATGAAGGCAACACATGATGTAAGTGTCTGTATTAGCTATATTAGCCTACTATCAAAATGACTTTAAAAGTCTTATATAAGTGTTATAATGAAGACAACACATGATGAAAGTAGCTAATTGGCTATAATAGCCTACTATCAAAATGACTTTAAAAGTCTTATATAAGTGTTATAATGAGGACAACACATGATGAAAGTGTCTGTATTAGCTATATTAGCCTACTATCAAAATGACTTTAAAAGTCTTATATAAGTGTTATAATGAAGACAACACATGATGAAAGTAGCTAATTGGCTATAATAGCCTACTATCAAAATTACTTTAAAAGTCTTATATAAGTGTTATAATGAGGACAACACATGATGTAAGTGTCTGTATTAGCTATATTAGCCTACTATCAAAATGACTTTAAAAGTCTTATATAAGTGTTATAATGAAGACAACACATGATGAAAGTAGCTAATTGGCTATAATAGCCTACTTTAAAAATGACTTTAAAAGTCTTGTATAAGTGTTATAATGAAGACAACACCTGATGTAAGTGTCTGTATTAGCTATATTAGCCTACTATCAAAATGACTTTAAAAGTCTTATATAAGTGTTATAATGAAGACAACACATGATGAAAGTAGCTAATTGGCTATAATAGCCTACTATCAAAATGACTATGTGTCGCAGGCTGACGCAAATCTTCGTTGACGGAAATGTTGAATTATAATATTTATTCTACACATTTTTACAACATTGGGAAACATTAGTAAATCTTCTCAGAAGGTGAGATAACTCCTGGAAATGACTGCCTTAGAATGGCCAAAGGTATAGATGTGTGTGTCCAAGTTAAAGGAAACGTCTCCTAATGGATGTATTACAATCTTTGCAAGCTGGGTAACGTTTGCTGTGGTCTGGAACAACATGGCACACAAACATCTATGAGAAATGCAGCCAATATTACATACAGATAATGTGTCACGAGACATGCAAATACAAATTCTTAATACTCAAATATAGCTACAAACGAGGCATAATGATGCAATATGTACATACAGCTCGCCTAAATAGCATGTTAGCATCGATTAGCTTGCAGTCATGCACTGACCAAATATGCCTGCTTAGCACTCCAACAAGTCAATAACCTCAACAAAGCTCACCTTTGTGCGTTCAAGCACAGTATAAAACGTTTGGTGGACAAAATGAGACAAAAAAGGAGTGGCATAAAACACGTCTTTCTGTGGCAGCGTCTGAGAAAGTTATACATTTAAACAGACTGTTGAGTCACAGTACACACAACGGTGAGTTCAAACGCCACTGAAATTAGTAGGACAAAATGGCGCTGTCATCAGTGAAGTATACACACAAACATATTAAACAGTGGTAGTTATAACAATTAGGATGTTTGTGTCGTGTTTGTCCTCCTACAGAAACCATATTACAACCAAAAACTTATTTTTAACCCAATTTTTTTCCCCCATTTCCATACCATCCATCCATCCATTTTCTACCGCTTATTCCCTTCGGGGTCGCGGGGGGCGCTAGAGACTATCTCAGCTACAATTGGGCGGAAGGCGGGGTACGCCCTGGACAAGTCGCCACCTCATTGCAGGGCCAACACAGATAGACAGACAACATTCACACACTAGGGACCATTTAGTGTTGCCAATCAACTTATCCCCAGGTGCATGTCTTTGGAAGTGGGAGGGGCCTATCCCCAGGTGCATGTCTTTGGAGGTGGGAGGGGCCTATCCCCAGGTGCATGTCTTTGGAGGTGGGAGGGGCCTATCCCCAGGTGCATGTCTTTGGAGGTGGGAGGGGCCTATCCCCAGGTGCATGTCTTTGGAGGTGGGAGGGGCCTATCCCCAGGTGCATGTCTTTGGAGGTGGGAGGGGCCTATCCCCAGGTGCATGTCTTTGGAGGTGGAAGGGACTTATCCCCAGGTGCATGTCTATGGAGGTGGGAGGGGCCTATCCCCAGGTGCATGTCTTTGGAGGTGGGAGGGGCCTATCCCCAGGTGCATGTCTTTGGAGGTGGGAGGGGCCTATCCCCAGGTGCATGTCTTTGGAGGTGGGAGGGGCCTATCCCCAGGCGCATGTCTTTGGAGGTGGGAGGGACCTATCCCCAGGTGCATGTCTTTGGAGGCGGGAGGGGCCTATCCCCAGGTGCATGTCTTTGGAGGTGGGAGGGGCCTATCCCCAGGTGCATGTCTTTGGAGGTGGGAGGGGCCTATCCCCAGGTGCATGTCTTTGGAGGTGGGAGGGGCCTATCCCCAGGTGCATGTCTTTGGAGGTGGGAGGAAGCCGGAGTACCTTGAGGGAACCCACGCAGTCACGGGGAGAACATGCAAACTTCACACAGAAAGATCCCGAGGCCGGGATTGAACTCACGACTACTTCGTATTGTGAGGCAGACGCACTAACCCCTCTTCCACCGTGCTGCCCATACATTTTCGAAAAAGCTCCACGGGGCCACCAGGGCACCGTTAAAGAGCCACATGTGGCTCTAGAGCCACGGGTTGCTGACCCCTGCACAAGAGCTATATTGATGCATGCTTGGTTATGTTTTAAAGTCATAGCCAACAACTTTTTACGTTCAACTGAGTTTCGTTTCTTAATGACTTCTGCCGGTGGTGTGCCTCCGCATTTTTTCCAAAGCAAAAAAATGTGCCTCGGCTCAAAAAAGGTTGAAAAACACTGCACTAGAGCACAGACCTCTGCCCTGGAAGCATGCAAAAGTATGAGACACTTTTGCATGCTGTTGAATGCGAGGGTGTCTCCAAAATTGTAGAAAGTTCAACAAAAAAAAAGCAACTTCCTGGTTGGTTAATAAACAAATGGACAGTGGCGTTGTGATTCTGGGGTTGATGCCACCATGACTCGTAAGCAGAGGTGGGTAGTAACGCGCTACATTTACTCCGTTACATCTACTTGAGTAACTTTTGGGATAAATTGTACTTCTAAGAGTAGTTTTAATGCAACATACTTTTACTTTTACTTGAGTATATTTATAGAGAAGAAACGCTACTTTTACTCCGCTACTTTTATCTACATTCAGCTCGCTACTCGCTACTAATTTTTATCGATCTGTTAATGCACGCTTTGTTTGTTTTGGTCTGTCAGACAGACCTTCATAGTGCCTGCGTTTCAACAAATACAGTCACTGGTGACGTTCACTTCGTTCCACCAATCAGATGCAGTCACTGGTGACGTTGGACCAATCAAACAGAGCCAGGCGGTCACATGACCTGACTTAAACAAGTTGAAAAACTTATTGGGGTGTTACCATTTAGTGGTCAATTGTACGGAATATATACTGTACTGTGCAATCTACTAATAAAAGTTTCAATCAATCAATCAAAAGTGTGAAGGAAAAAAGACACTTTTTTATTTCAACCGTACACCCCGTCAAAAGCCTAAAGACTGACTGCACAGTTCCTGTCTTCACAATAAAAGTGCCGCTCCATCGCGCATGCGCTTTCAAAACAAGAGTCTCCGAAAGCCAGCGCAAACAAGCTAGCAAGCTACGGAGTTTGCCGCCAATGTATTTCTTGTAAAGTGTATAAAAACGAATATGGAAGCTGGACAAATAAGATGCCAAAAACCAACCACTTTCATGTGGTATTAGACAGAAAGGAGGAACTTTTTTTCTCCTCCATTTGAAAACGTGGACGTTATCATCACTACTGTCTGATTACAATCAATGCAAGTCATCAGAATCAGGTAATACACCAACTTATATTCTTGTCTTCATGAAAGAAAGGAATCTATATGTGTTAAACATGCATGTATATTCATTAAAACACCTTTAACATGCAAACAAAAACGGCAAAATAAATAAATATAAATTATATACTGTATATATCAATGTATGTATATATATATGTGTGTGTGTGTATATATATGTGTGTATGTATATATATATATATATATATGTGTGTGCGTGTGTGTGTTTATAAATATATATATATATATATATGTTTGTGTGTATATATGTATATATATGATATGTGTGTGTATGTTACTCATCAGTTACTCAGTACTTGAGTAGTTTTTTCACAACATACTTTTTACTTTTACTCAAGTAAATATTTGGGTGACTACTCCTTACTTTTACTTGAGTAATAAATCTCTAAAGTAACAGTACTCTTACTTGAGTACAATTTCTGGCTACTCTACCCACCTCTGCTCGTAAGGGCTGGGTTCCGAATACGCTACTGCCTGGTATCCATTCACGTGAAGTCAAAGGGTATCATTTTTCAATACCTTTGTTGCACGTGACGTGGTGTCCAGTTGCAGACTAAAAACTGTCTCAACTTGGTGAGGAGACAAACTACTGGAGCAGCTGAGACAAACTACTGAACCTCTGTTGCAATTGTCAATGCCAACTCAGCACAAAGAATGGCAATATTTTATGTGGCCTGACACTTTATTTTATGTGGTCAGCCACAGCATTTATTGTGGCCTGCGAAAGGCTAGAACTAATGAAGCACTTTCTGGGTAAACATATTTGTTCTTTACATTTTGACAGAATAATGCACTGCATGCAATTGCACACGTGCCACACTTTAATATTATCTGATCATGCAAGAAGATGTTCCAAGATTATTTTGTTTTGGTTATCCAAAGTAAATACTTAACAGTGACGTGCGGTGAGGTTGATGGCTGGTGAGGCACTGACTTCATCACAGTCACATTTACAAACATATGAACCCTAAAGAGTATCTTATTCACCATTTGATTGGCAGCAGTTAACGGGTTATGTTTAAAAGCTCATACCAGCATTCTTCCCTGCTTGAAACTCAGCATCAAGGGGTGGAATTGGGGGTTAAATCACCAAAAATGATTCCCGGGCGCGGCGCCGCTGCTGCCCACTGCTCCCCTCACCTCCCAGGGGGTGGTGATCAAGGGGATGGGTCAAATGCAGAGGACAAATTTCACCACACCTAGTGTGTGTGTGACAATCATTGCTACTTTAACTTAACTTTAACTTTACACATACAAACTGTAGCACACAAAAAAGCACATTTAATAAAAAAAAACGTTATTATGGTCTTACCTTTACTTATAAATGAAGTCAATGCGCCGCTGTTGTGCTGGATTAATGAACCCCCTGATGGGAGTGTTATATCAACTAAAGCCCTCACTTCAACTTTCCACGTGCAAGATTGAATCTATTTAAAAAAGTGTAACCGAGGGTTTATAAATGTCGCCTATACTGTATGAGACTACAAAATAACAAACACGGAGGCTCCAGTTTACACGAGGACCACTTTATTTACCTTCTTTCAAAAACCTCCGCAACGTGACATCACTTCCGCTCTTAGCGCCTTCAAAATAAGAGCTCAAGGCATATACTGTATAACAGCGCATAACAGGAACTTAACATCACAAAGAGGAAAGCCCATGAAAATAGGTTACAAAAGTTATTTAATAAGAAGCCAAAAAGTGCAAAAACAATAATGTTCGTGTTGGAGGAGTTGTGAATTAGGTACACCTGCAGTCTGCAGGTGTACCTAATGTTGTGGCCCAGCAGTCATTCACAACTCCTCCAACACGAACATTATTGTTTTTGCACTTTTTGGCTTCTTATGAAATAACTTTTTAAAATAGATTCAATCTTGCACGTGGAAAGTTTAAGTGTGGGCTTTAGTTGATATAACAATTCTACGGCGGGGGGTGCAGGAGGCGAGCCTCAGCCAGTGCGTCTTTTGCAGCCGTTTTATGATCGCTCAGCACAAGAAATACGTTACACACATACAGTTGTTGACAAAATACACTGTACATTATATACCTCAGCTAACTAAACTATGGAAATGTATAATATAATTCATATAGCAATACGGTCTCACTGCACAGCAGGTCAGCAGTTAGCCGAGTCCGTCCATGTTGAGGCACTGAGTGACGTGCCTCGACTGGCTGCTGTTCACCGCACCGTCTCTTCTCAGTATTTGAACGGCAAATGTGAAAATTCAGCGATTTTGAATAAAAATAATCTAAAACTGGTGAAGTTAAATGGAAAATAACTTTATAGTATAATCACTGGATACATTTAACAATTTAATATATTTTTTTTTCTTTTTACATTTTTTTTCTTTCCATGATGGCAGGTGAGGCACCGCCTCACCTGCCTCTAGTGACTGCACATCACTGATACTTAAATATCTGCTTCTCACCATGACGTACAATTTCAATGCAAGTTATCCATCAGTCTGTAATATAATATGAATAAAGTAAGAATTCAAATACAGCTGACGATGCAAATTGTGGATGATACTCGAAACCGGTTTTCCCGGTTGTTCGATAAGAAAAGAACCGAGTCCTCGGACTCGAATCCCTTTTAGAGAACCGGTACCCGTTATCGAGACCACTATAGTAAAGAAAAAGAGTTGGTTCTTTATTCGAATCCCCGGGAACGAATCCCGTCCCGACCATAAATGCTCCTTGGGACATCACAAGAAATGATGTCACGTAGCTCAGTCATTAGGCGCAGATAGCGAAAGCAGGAAAAACAATGGACCGGAAAAAGCGCTCCAAGGTGTAATAAAGTTCAAAACAAAAGGTATAATCCAATGAATAAGTTTACTGAGAGATTTGAGCATGGTACAAACACATGACCAACACTTTTACCACCAACCGGAAACATAGCAACCAGGCTAGCAACGCACCTCCTTTACGGCAGCTGTCGCAACGTTCTTAAAGCAACCGCAGCACATACATATATATACAACATATATTTTGTTTTTCTTTCCTTGTAAACAAAACAAAATCACACTGTATATGTGTTGTCTGTCTAATATAAATAATGCAGACGTTGGCTGAGTTCTTGACGTTTACTTTCACAGCGTGCTCATAACCTCATTCTTAGCTGCCGGCGTGGCGACATGCAACAACACTTTTCGCTCGTCACTCCCGTTGCATGCTGGGTAGTGTAGTTGTTATATTCCCTAGCTCATAACATCACATCTTTCCCCCTATAAAGAAATAATGTTAACTCAATAAAGTGTATTTCTTTTTTTTAGCTTGAACTTTTCATTTTTTTAGCATTGTAACCACATTTGCAAACAACTTTTCTCTTCATAGAATTTTCTTTCAATAAAGAAATAAAGTGCAACAATGTCAAAGCATCATAACAAACAGCTATGTTCCAATAGCAGCAGAAGTGCACTTTTTGGAGAGCTGTATTATTTTCAGTTTTGTGCCCAAGGGACTGATTTTATTTAACACTATGTTATTATTTATACACCTATAGTGATCACAGAGACAGGTTGTTTTTGTGTTACTGTATATATTTGTTTTTCTGAAAAATCCCACTTAATATACTTTGGGTAACAACAGTCAATTTTTTATTTATTTTATTTATTTTTTGTTAGGGGGGTAACAGTCAATATTTATTTATTTATTAGATTTTACTTTTTTCTTAAATAATAAAAGTGAGCTTTTGTTAAACCAAATATTGTGTGTTTTTTTTCCATATACAACAACCTATCTGTACTCGATAAGAGAATCGATAAGGAATCGTTCGATAAGAGGATTCGATAATGGGCTCGAACTCGATAATTTCTTATCAAACATCAGCCCTAGTAACGAGGTTATTGTACGTTTATACTCACATATTTACTGTTACAAGCGGTAACAGTGTGGCGCTAACTATTGCATTGTGGCCCTCAATAAAAACGAGTTAGCCTATACACTACTGCCATCTACCAGCTTGGAATTGCAACTGCATGCAACGTTTACGATTGAATACTTGCAAATGAGACTAAGAATAGTAACAAGAAAGCAAGATATGACAACTGGACAGCACAGTTATCAGCTCATTTTATAATGTTAGATTAAAAAAATATATTTTATTATTAAGTGAAGTGAATTATATTTATATAGCGCTTTTTCTCTAGTGACTCAAAGCGCTTTACATAGTGAAAGCCAATATCTAAGTTACATTTAAAGCAGTGTGGGTGGCACTGGGAGCAGGTGGGTAAAGTGTCTTGCCCAAGGACACAACGGCTGGCGGAAGCGGGGATCGAACCTGGAACCCTCAAGTTGCTGGCACGGCCACTCTACCAACCGAGCTATACCGCCCTAACGTATGAAACAATCACCATTTATTCACCTACACCAGGGGTGCTCACACTTTTTCTGCAGGCGAGCTACTTTTCAATTGATCAAGTCATGGGGATCTACCTCATTCATATATATAATTTATATTTACTTATACTTTTCTTAGGGTGTTGTCTTTGGGAAAGAACAGAAAACGAAACGACATCATCTGGTACAACCCCCCATACAGCAAAAACGTCTCAACTAACATTGGACACAAATTCCTCAATCTGATTGACAAACACTTTCCCAAAGACAACACCCTAAGAAAAGTATTCAACAAGAACAACATTAAATTGAGCTACAGCTGTATGAACAATGTACGACAAATCATCTCAAACCACAACAAAACAATTGCAAATGAGCCGTCGGCCCCCGGACAGAGCGACTCCAAAACCAACAAAGGTTGCAACTGTCGAAAGAAACCTGATTGCCCTCTCAACGGGGGGTGCTTACAAACATCAGTTGTCTACCAATCTAAGGTAACACGTAAGGACATTAACACATCCGACACATATGTAGGATTAACTGAGGGAGAGTTCAAAACCAGATGGAACAATCACAAGGCTTCTTTCAGGAACCAAAACCTGCGGAATACCACAGAACTCAGCAAACACATTTGGGACCTCAAAGACAATAATGTTGAATATTCAATAACATGGCAAATTCTTGCATCCAGCACACCTTACAATAGTGGTAATAAAAGATGCAACCTATGCTTGAAAGAAAAACTGTTTATTATTTACCGTCCAGACCTGTCATCCCTCAACAAGCGCAGCAAAATTGTAACAGCATGCCGCCACAGACGGAAACACCTCCTAGGTAACACATGAGCCAATCACCACGCCCCTACACCAGCCTGTACCCACCCACTCTGTGCCCTATATAATCCATGGTATGTGAATGCTCCCATTAAAATCTCCTGATGATTGAGGGAAACCCTTCATGAAACAGGCCTGTAGAGATGAAATAGTCTTGTGATTTTTTTCCCACACATACATATATATATATATATATATATATATATATATATATATATATATATATATATATATATATATGATATGTGTGTGTATGTTACTCATCAGTTACTCAGTACTTGAGTAGTTTTTTCACAACATACTTTTTACTTTTACTCAAGTAAATATTTGGGTGACTACTCCTTACTTTTACTTGAGTAATAAATCTCTAAAGTAACAGTACTCTTACTTGAGTACAATTTCTGGCTACTCTACCCACCTCTGTCAATGATACATTTACACAGCAATGCCTGAGAAGGAGCAGGATGAAGACAAATCTTATATTTTCCTGCCCCCTTCAACATAATACGTAGTCTTACTTCATGGATATCATATAAACCAGCAATTACATCCAAATATAATGAAAACAAACAAAAAAACACAACAAGTGCAAAACTTCATGAAGTACAAACCGAACAAAACAAAAAAAAAAGTAATATACACCTCACGGGATGATACGAAACAAATACAAAACCAGGTCAAATTAAAGCTGCAAGCAGCGATGGACGGGACCGACTTTGACGGCACATAAAATCCAAACCGGAGCAGTAATTAAAACTCTTTCGTCAACTTTTAATCAGAAGGGTTCAATCTCTCTCCTGTGCTAGTTTAAAGCCGACACGACAAACGCGCTCAGAGGAGATACTTTTTGAAAAAGGTGACTGGTTTTTATAAAACTTTTGTTTTGAAGGGGGAATTGCAAACGTCCTGTTGATTTTTGCTGGGGGTTGTCAATTTATGAAATGTAGGTTTTTGTCTGTGTTTTCTTCCTAGGAGCAGTTTTGTCTGTGTTTTATTCCTAGGGGGCGCTAGAGCGCAATTTTGAGTTTTGGGGTTTGCTTTTTTTATTAGGTCGCAATATTCGTATATTGTCCAGTTTGGTAAGTTTTGAAGCATGTTAAGGGGGTCAAATTACAGCTCAAAGAGGCAAAAGTGACTGTTTTTGTCATGACTTGGTCCGGGGTGTGTGCTTTTCCAGGATGCAACGGAAAGTTGGCTCGTGCGAGACGGGAATGAAGGTACATGATTTATTATTATCAAAAAAAGGAATAAATGAAAGCGCGCACAGTGGCGGAGAATAAACTATGAAACCAAAAAGACTATGAATATGGAACAAAAACTTACTTGGCTTGGACAAAAATAGTTGCTTGAGGAATTGACATGGAAAGAAGTATCAGGCATGAACAGAGCATAAATGTGTTGAGGTCGTCAGGACGAACAACAGAAAATGAATGAACTTAAATACTATGGACATGATTAGTGAAAGCAGGTGCGTGTCTCAAAACGTGAAACAGGTGCGTGACGTGACAGGTGAAAACTAATGGTTGCTATGGTGACAAACAAGAGTGCACAATGAGTCCAAACGAGGAACAGGTGAAACTAATAGGTAATCATGCAAACAAGACAAAGGAGTGAAAAGCCAGAAACTAAACAAAACATGACTTAGAACAAAACAGGATTACACAGACATGACAGTTTTTACTAAAATGTTGTTTTGAAAGGGGAATTGCCAACTTCCTGTTGATTTTTGCTGAAAGGTGTCTGTGTATGAAATCTAGGTCTAAGTGAGACCTACATAGAGGTTTTTGTTTCATGTCTCTGCGACATTCCTACTGGAAGTTACAGGCAGTTGTGTCTGTGTTTTTTCCTAGGGGGTGCTAGAGCGCAATTTTGAGTTTTGGGGTTTGGTTTTTTTTTTTTTTTAGATGGCAATTTTTGCCAGTCCTGATGTGTGTGTCAAATTTGGTGAGTTTTGAAGCATGTTAAGGGGGTCAAATTACAGCTCAAAGAGGCAAAAGTGACTGTTTTTAGTACATTTTTGTCTTGAAGGGGGAATTGCCAACTTCCTGTTGATTTTTGCCCGAGGAAATTAATTAATGAAAAGTAGGGCTAAGTGAGCCCTACATAGAGGTTTTTGTTTCATGTCTCTACAACATTCGTACTGGGAGTTATACGCAGTTTTCTTTCTAGGGAGCGCGAGAGCGCAATTTTGAGTTTTGGGGTTCGTTTTTTTTATTAAAAGACAATTTTCGCAGGTCCTGATGTGTGGGTCAAATATGGTGAGTTTTGAAGCATGTTAAGTGGGTCACATTAGTGCTCAAAGAGGCGGCGGAATAATAATAAAACCTTAGAAAAACAATAGGTCCTTATGTCCCATTGCAAAAGGACTCCCGTTGGGATTCCTTTTACAATGGGCCATGCGGGCCCTAATAAAACCTTACAAATTCAATAGGTCCTTATGTCCCATTGCATAAGGACTCCCTTTGGGAGTCCTTATACAATGGGCCATGCGGGCCCTAATTAAAGCTGCAAGCAGCGATGGACGGGACCGACTTTGACGGCACATAAAATCCAAACCGGAGCAGTAATTAAAACTCTTTCGTCAACTTTTAATCAGAAGGGTTCAATCTCTCTCGTGCTAGTTTAAAGCCGACACGACAAACGCGCTCAGAGGAGATAATTTTTGAAAAAAAGGTGACTGGTTTTTACAAAACTTTTGTTTTGAGGGGGGGATTGCAAACTTCCTGTTGATTTTTGCTGGGGGTTGTCAATTTATGAAATGTAGGTTTTGTCTGTGTTTTCTTCCTAGGAGCAGCTTTTGTCTGTGTTTTATTCCTAGGGGGCGCTAGAGCGCAATTTTGAGTTTTGGGGTTTGCTTTTTTTATTAGGTCGCAATATTCGTATATTGTCCAGTTTGGTGAGTTTTGAAGCATGTTAAGGGGGTCAAATTACAGCTCAAAGAGGCGGCCGGTATAATAATAATAATAAAACCTTACAATTACAATAGGGTCCTCTGTCCCAAAGGGACATTGCGGTCCCTAAAAATAAGTAAAATAATAAATATAAAGCAAAATGTAAACACTTTTGGCTGTCCATATGATCTTATTGTTCTGTCTTTATATATATTTTTCAATTGGAATATATTTTGACAGTCTTTTATCTCATTGTAAAGAGAATTCCACCACCTATATACACATTTGTTTTAAAGTCGTCCTTGAATACTGATGTTGGAAATGACCTTTTCTTCTATGCTCTTCATTCTCACAACTGATGACAAACATAACACATCATGTCTGTAACTTTACTAGCTCCTGTAATTTCAATAAACCAGAATTAATAAATAATATGTTAGTATGTTCTAGATCAGGGGTGCTCATTACGTCGATCGCGATCTACCGGTCGATCTCGGAGGGTGTGTCAGTCGATCACCAGCCAGGCATTAAAAAAATAGTCCTAAAAATGAGCGATCATAAATCTTCACTATGACGTCACTTTCGTCACTTGATTGACATTCACGGCACCCGAGGGTCTTCTGAGATGACGCTGGCTGCTGCCAGCTCATTAAAATGACCGACTGGAAGGCGAGAAACACTTTATTTCAACAGACTCTGGCGCCGTACCTGTCGTCAAAACTCCAAAGACTGACTGCACGGTTGCACAATAAAAGCTCTGCTTCATCCTGCCTGCGCTACCAAAATAAGAGTCTCAGAAAGCTGGCGTGCACAAGCTAGCAAGCTACGGAGTTTGCCGACAATGTATTTCTTGTAAAGTGTATACAAAGGAGTACGGAAGCTGGACAAATAAGATGCCAAAAACCAACCACTTTCATGTGGTATTGGACAGAAAGGAGGACTTTTTTTCTCCTCCATTCGAAAATGCGGACGTTATCATCACCACTGTCTGATTCCTATCAATGCAAGTCATCACAATCATACCAACTTATATTCTTGTCTTCATGAAAAAAAGGAATCTATATGTGTTAAACATGCTTGTATTATCTTTAACCACCTTTAAGTTGTTAACAATATTAACTATATGTGTTAAACATGCTTGTATTATCTTTAACCACCTTTAAGTTGTTAACAATATTAACTATATGTGTTAAACATGCTTGTATTATTTTTAACCACCTTTAACTTGTTAACAATATTAACTATATGTGTTAAACATGCTTGCATTATCTTTAAACACCTTTAACTTGTTAACAATATTAACTATATGTATTAAACATACTTGTATTATCATTAAACACCTTTAACTTGTTAACAATATTAACTATATGTATTAAACATACTTGTATTATCATTAAACACCTTTAATGTATTAACAATATTAACTATATGTGTTAAACATGCTTGCATTATCTTTAAACACCTTTAATGTATTAACAATATTAACTATATGTGTTAAACATGCTTGCATTATCTTTAAACACCTTTAACTTGTTAACAATATTAACTATATGTATTAAACATACTTGTATTATCATTAAACACCTTTAATGTATTAACAATATTAACTATATGTGTTAAACATGCTTGCATTATCATTAAACACCTTTACCTTATTAACAATATTAACTATATGTGTTAAACATGCTTGTAATATTAAACACCTTTAACTTGTTAACAATATTAACTATATGTATTAAACATACTTGTATTATCATTAAACACCTTTAATGTATTAACAATATTAACTATATGTGTTAAACATGCTTGCATTATCATTAAACACCTTTAACTTGTTAACAAAAACATATATTTCATAAATAAGTAAATATAAATGATATATATGAATGAGGTAGATCCCCACGACTTGATCAATTGAAAAGTAGCTCGCCTGCAGAAAAAGTGTGAGCACCCCTGTTCTAGATAATCTACTTTATGAATAATCCTTATAGCTCTTTTCTGTAGTTGATACAATGCCTTTAATTTTCATTTTAGTCTGCTTCTTCATGCTGGGAGGAAATGTGCAGAATAGTCAGTTTTTCATCTGGATGAATTGTGTACCATAAAGTTATATACAACACTACCGTCGCGTACCTATAAAATAAAATAAAAATTCCAGTGAAGCGTACAAACTATTGCAACATAGCTGCATGAAAATAAAGAAGGTCATCTGTGCAGGATTTGTGCAACCGCTTGGCAAGCATTTTCAGCACAACGCTGACAACCGGTTTGACGACAGTTAAGTCTGTTTAATTAAGGTGTTGTTAATATTTGCATTTTGTTACAACGTTCATTCGGGAATGTCACAAAACTCTGAACACCGGTCTAAATCGAATAGGCAAGTTTTAATTTGTGGATATTGCAGTTCAAAATGTACGTTTTCGCTTTATTTAAATAATCTTACATAATTGTATTTAATTAATAACCTTGAATAAGGAATTCCCGGTTTTTCAAAGCCTCATTTTCACCTTTTCCTCTTCACAGTCCACATCTTTTAACCGTTTTTGACCATTCCACCTTCAAAACATTCTTTTTAGTTGGGACAACAAAACTACCACTTTAAAAAAAACAAAAAACAAAACGTACGTTTTCCTTTATTTAAATAATCTTATATAATGTTATTTAATTAATGACCTTGAATAGTTAGATCAGTTTTCAAATATTTACAGTCGTCCCTTCCCACTTCAAAGATTGTGGTTCCAATGTATTTTGAAGCATATTCTCTGTATTTTTGGCCTAAATTAAGCATTTTCTGGCACAGAATGTCTAAATGAAGTAAAACTAAATAATGCTACGGTAACATTGGCTACAAGACGAGGCCAAAGAAATGTTATTGTGAGCACACAGCCTGAGGGAACATTATTATGATTGAACAAGCGTAAAGGTGACTATGTTATTTTCATTTAATTTCATAAACAGTTTTTAATTTGCTGGCTTTTAAACCATTCTATTTATTATTAATATTTCAAACGGTGTGGAAATTAATTTACCACAGTCACCAATTAACAGCAGTCATTATCCATTTACATGAAATATTTCATATATTATTGTTTGTTGAATACTTAATCATTTTTTTAAACATTTCTTTTTGACATGTTTGGATGTTCCAACAAACTCTTTGAAAAGTGCAGTCATAATCAGATCATCTTTACACAACTTGCTTTATTTTTGTATCAATGTACAGTATACATCTTCTGTTTGCGATTTTATTTTTTCACATATTTATTAAGTATTTTTTTGGTATTTTTATTTAAATAAGAAAGGGGAAATGCACTTTTTTGTCATTTTTGCCTATCTTTCACAACCACTATGCAAGACATGACGACAGATGGATTTTTTAAAATGCATTCTAACTCGTAAATCAACGTAAATAAAAGTCAGAGGAGACAATGGGAGATCCTCTATTCCAGTGTTTTTCAACCACTGTGCCGCGGCACACTAGTGTGCCTTGAGATACAGTCTGGTGTGCCGTGGGAGGTTATCTAATTTCACCTATTTGGGTTAAAAATATTTTTTGCAAACCAGTAAATTATACTCTGCAAATGATGTGGCTATGCAGAACGGAACTAAAACTGAACTGGCTGCAAAGTAAACAAAAACAGAATGCTGGACGACAGCAAAGACTTACTGTGGAGCAAAGACGGCGTCCACAAAGTACAAAGAAGGATTAAAAACATATCCATTTACATGAAATATTTCATATATTATTGTTTGTTGAATACTTAATCATTTTTTAAACATTTCTTTTTGACATGTTTGGATGTTCCAACAAACTCTTTGAAAAGTGCAGTCATAATCAGATCATCTTTACACAACTTGCTTTATTTTTGTATCAATGTACAGTATACATCTTCTGTTTGCGATTTTATTTTTTCACATATTTATTAAGTATTTTTTTGGTATTTTTATTTAAATAAGAAAGGGGAAATGCACTTTTTTGTCATTTTTGCCTATCTTTCACAACCACTATGCAAGACATGACGACAGATGGATTTTTTAAAATGCATTCTAACTCGTAAATCAACGTAAATAAAAGTCAGAGGAGACAATGGGAGATCCTCTATTCCAGTGTTTTTCAACCACTGTGCCGCGGCACACTAGTGTGCCTTGAGATACAGTCTGGTGTGCCGTGGGAGGTTATCTAATTTCACCTATTTGGGTTAAAAATATTTTTTGCAAACCAGTAAATTATACTCTGCAAATGATGTGGCTATGCAGAACGGAACTAAAACTGAACTGGCTGCAAAGTAAACAAAAACAGAATGCTGGACGACAGCAAAGACTTACTGTGGAGCAAAGACGGCGTCCACAAAGTACAAAGAAGGATTAAAAACATATCCATTTACATGAAATATTTCATATATTATTGTTTGTTGAATACTTAATCATTTTTTAAACATTTCTTTTTGACATGTTTGGATGTTCCAACAAACTCTTTGAAAAGTGCAGTCATAATCAGATCATCTTTACACAACTTGCTTTATTTTTGTATCAATGTACAGTATACATCTTCTGTTTGCGATTTTATTTTTTCACATATTTATTAAGTATTTTTATTTAAATAAGAAAGGGGAAAATGCACTTTTTTGTCATTTTTGCCTATCTTTCACAACCACTATGCAAGACATGACGACAGATGGATTTTTTAAAATGCATTCTAACTCGTAAATCAACGTAAATAAAAGTCAGAGGAGACAATGGGAGATCCTCTATTCCAGTGTTTTTCAACCACTGTGCCGCGGCACACTAGTGTGCCGTGAGATACAGTCTGGTGTGCCGTGGGAGATTATCTAATTTCACCTATTTGGGTTAATAATATTTTTTGCAAACCAGTAAATTATACTCTGCAAATGATGTGGCTATGCAGAACGGAACTAAAACTGAACCGGCTGCAAAGTAAACAAAAACAGAATGCTGGACGACAGCAAAGACTTACTGTGGAGCAAAGACGGCGTCCACAAAGTACAAAGAAGGATTAAAAACATATCCATTTACATGAAATATTTCATATATTATTGTTTGTTGAATACTTAATCATTTTTTTAAACATTTCTTTTTGACATGTTTGGATGTTCCAACAAACTCTTTGAAAAGTGCAGTCATAATCAGATCATCTTTACACAACTTGCTTTAATTTTGTATCAATGTACAGTATACATCTTCTGTTTGTGATTTTATTTTTTCACATATTTATTAAGTATTTTTTTGTATTTTCATTTAAATAAGAAAGGGGAAATGCACTTTTTTGTCATTTTTGCCTATCTTTCACAACCACTATGCAAGACATGACGACAGATGGATTTTTTAAAATGCATTCTAACTCGTAAATCAACGTAAATAAAAGTCAGAGGAGACAATGGGAGATCCTCTATTCCAGTGTTTTTCGTGAGATACAGTCTGGTGTGCCGTGGGAGATTATCTAATTTCACCTATTTGGGTTAAAAATATTTTTTGCAAACCAGTAAATTATACTCTGCAAATGATGTGGCTATGCAGAACGGAACTAAAACTGAACCAGCTGCAAAGTAAACAAAAACAGAATGCTGGACGACAGCAAAGACTTACTGTGGAGCAAAGACGGCGTCCACAAAGTACAAAGAAGGATTAAAAACATATCCATTTACATGAAATATTTCATATATTATTGTTTGTTGAATACTTAGTCATTTTTTAAACATTTCTTTTTGACATGTTTGGATGTTCCAACAAACTCTTTGAAAAGTGCAGTCATAATCAGATCATCTTTACACAACTTGCTTTATTTTTGTATCAATGTACAGTATACATCTTCTGTTTGCGATTTTATTTTTTCACTTATTTATTAAGTATTTTTTTGGTATTTTTTTTTAAATAAGAAAGGGGAAATGCACTTTTTTTGTCATTTTTGCCTATCTTTCACAACCACTATGCAAGACATGACGACAGATGGATTTTTTAAAATGCATTCTAACTCGTAAATCAACGTAAATAAAAGTCAGAGGAGACAATGGGAGATCCTCTATTCCAGTGTTTTTCAACCACTGTGCCGTGGGAGATTATCTAATTTGACCTATTTGGGTTAAAAATATTTTTTGCAAACCAGTAATTATAGTCTGCAAATGATGTGGCTATGCAGAACGGAACTAAAACTGAACCGGCTGCAAAGTAAACAAAAACAGAATGCTGGACGACAGCAAAGACTTACTGTGGAGCAAAGACGGCGTCCACAAAGTACAAAGAAGGATTAAAAACATATCCATTTACATGAAATATTTCATATATTATTGTTTGTTGAATACTTAATCATTTTTTTAAACATTTCTTTTTGACATGTTTGGATGTTCCAACAAACTCTTTGAAAAGTGCAGTCATAATCAGATCATCTTTACACAACTTGCTTTATTTTTGTATCAATGTACAGTATACATCTTCTGTTTGCGATTTTATTTTTTCACATATTCATTAAGTATTTTTTGGGTATTTTTATTTAAATAAGAAAGGGGAAATGCACTTTTTTGTCATTTTTGCCTATCTTTCACAACCACTATGCAAGACATGACGACAGATGGATTTTTTAAAATGCATTCTAACTCGTAAATCAACGTAAATAAAAGTCAGAGGAGACAATGGGAGATCCTCTATTCCAGTGTTTTTCGTGAGATACAGTCTGGTGTGCCGTGGGAGATTATCTAATTTCACCTATTTGGGTTAAAAATATTTTTTGCAAACCAGTAAATTATACTCTGCAAATGATGTGGCTATGCAGAACGGAACTAAAACCGAACTGGCTGCAAAAGTAAACAAAAACAGAATGCTGGACGACAGCAAAGACTTACTGTGGAGCAAAGACGGCGTCCACAAAGTACAAAGAAGGATTAAAAACATATCCATTTACATGAAATATTTCATATATTATTGTTTGTTGAATACTTAATCATTTTTTAAACATTTCTTTTTGACATGTTTGGATGTTCCAACAAACTCTTTGAAAAGTGCAGTCATAATCAGATCATCTTTACACAACTTGCTTTAATTTTGTATCAATGTACAGTATACATCTTCTGTTTGCGATTTTATTTTTTCACATATTTATTAAGTATTTTTTTGTATTGTTATTTATATAAGAAAGGGGGAAATGCACTTTTTTGTCATTTTTGCCTATCTTTCACAACCACTATGCAAGACATGACGACAGATGGATTTTTTTAAATGCATTCTAACTCGTAAATCAACGTAAATAAAAGTCAGAGGAGACAATGGGAGATCCTCTATTCCAGTGTTTTTCGTGAGATACAGTCTGGTGTGCAGTGGGAGATTATCTAATTTCACCTATTTGGGTTAAAAATATTTTTTGCAAACCAGTAAATTATACTCTGCAAATGATGTGGCTATGCAGAACGGAACTAAAACTGAACTGGCTGCAAAAGTAAACAAAAACAGAATGCTGGACGACAGCAAAGACTTACTGTGGAGCAAAGACGGCGTCCACAAAGTACAAAGAAGGATTAAAAACATATCCATTTACATGAAATATTTCATATATTATTGTTTGTTGAATACTTAATCATTTTTTAAACATTTCTTTTTGACATGTTTGGATGTTCCAACAAACTCTTTGAAAAGTCCAGTCATAATCAGATCATCTTTACACAACTTGCTTTATTTTTGTATCAATGTACAGTATACATCTTCTGTTTGCGATTTTATTTTTTCACATATTCATTAAGTATTTTTTGGGTATTTTTATTTAAATAAGAAAGGGGAAATGCACTTTTTTGTCATTTTTGCCTATCTTTCACAACCACTATGCAAGACATGACGACAGATGGATTTTTTAAAATGCATTCTAACTCGTAAATCAACGTAAATAAAAGTCAGAGGAGACAATGGGAGATCCTCTATTCCAGTGTTTTTCGTGAGATACAGTCTGGTGTGCCGTGGGAGATTATCTAATTTCACCTATTTGGGTTAAAAATATTTTTTGCAAACCAGTAAATTATACTCTGCAAATGATGTGGCTATGCAGAACGGAACTAAAACTGAACTGGCTGCAAAAGTAAACAAAAACAGAATGCTGGACGACAGCAAAGACTTACTGTGGAGCAAAGACGGCGTCCACAAAGTACAAAGAAGGATTAAAAACATATCCATTTACATGAAATATTTCATATATTATTGTTTGTTGAATACTTTATCATTTTTTAAACATTTCTTTTTGACATGTTTGGATGTTCCAACAAACTCTTTGAAAAGTGCAGTCATAATCAGATCATCTTTACACAACTTGCTTTATTTTTGTATCAATGTACAGTATACATCTCCTGTTTGCGATTTTATTTTTTCACATATTTATTAAGTATTTTTTTGGTATTTTTTTTTAAATAAGAAAGAGGAAATGCACTTTTTTTGTCATTTTTGCCTATCTTTCACAACCACTATGCAAGACATGACGACAGATGGATTTTTAAAAATGCATTCTAACTCGTAAATCAACGTAAATAAAAGTCAGAGGAGACAATGGGAGATCCTCTATTCCAGTGTTTTTCGTGAGATACAGTCTGGTGTGCCGTGGGAGATGATCTAATTTCACCTATTTGGGTTGAAAATATTTTTTGCAAACCAGTATATTATACTCTGCGAATGATGTGGCTATGCAGAACGGAACTAAAACTGAACTGGCTGCAAAAGTAAACAAAAACAGAATGCTGGACGACAGCAAAGACTTACTGTGGAGCAAAGACGGCGTCCACAAAGTACAAAGAAGGATTAAAAACATATCCATTTACATGAAATATTTCATATATTATTGTTTGTTGAATACTTTATCATTTTTTAAACATTTCTTTTTGACATGTTTGGATGTTCCAACAAACTCTTTGAAAAGTGCAGTCATAATCAGATCATCTTTACACAACTTGCTTTAATTTTGTATCAATGTACAGTATACATCTTCTGTTTGCGATTTTATTTTTTCACATATTTATTAAGTATTTTTTTGTATTGTTATTTATATAAGAAAGGGGGAAATGCACTTTTTTGTCATTTTTGCCTATCTTTCACAACCACTATGCAAGACATGACGACAGATGGATTTTTTAAATGCATTCTAACTCGTAAATCAACGTAAATAAAAGTCAGAGGAGACAATGGGAGATCCTCTATTCCAATGTTTTTCGTGAGATACAGTCTGGTGTGCCGTGGGAGATTATCTAATTTCACCTATTTGGGTTAAAAATATTTTTTGCAAACCAGTAATTATAGTCTGCAAATGATGTGGCTATGCAGAACGGAACTAAAACTGAACCGGCTGCAAAGTAAACAAAAACAGAATGCTGGACGACAGCAAAGACTTACTGTGGAGCAAAGACGGCGTCCACAAAGTACAAAGAAGGATTAAAAACATATCCATTTACATGAAATATTTCATATATTATTGTTTGTTGAATACTTAATCATTTTTTTAAACATTTCTTTTTGACATGTTTGGATGTTCCAACAAACTCTTTGAAAAGTGCAGTCATAATCAGATCATCTTTACACAACTTGCTTTATTTTTGTATCAATGTACAGTATACATCTTCTGTTTGCGATTTTATTTTTTCACATATTTATTAAGTATTTTTATTTAAATAAGAAAGGGGGAAATGCACTTTTTTGTCATTTTTGCCTATCTTTCACAACCACTATGCAAGACATGACGACAGATGGATTTTTTAAAATGCATTCTAACTCGTAAATCAACGTAAATAAAAGTCAGAGGAGACAATGGGAGATCCTCTATTCCAGTGTTTTTCAACCAATGTGCTGCAGCACACTAGTGTGCCGTGAGATACAGTCTGGTGTGCCGTGGGACAGGGCCGGCCCGTGGCATAGGCCGTATAGGCAAATGCTAAGGGCGCCGTCCATCAGGGGGCGCCACGCCAGTGCCACAAATGTTGGAGAAAAAAAAAAAAAAGTTGGTACTATTATTTCTAAATACAAAAAATAATCCCACGTTAATTAAAATGCAAAGTAAAGCCTATATAATAGAAATATTATTTGTTACAACATTACGCCCCCCCGCCCCCTCCCTTCCCGTATCATGACTCTTTTTGGACGTTACCACATCAAAAAATCAACACAAGTTGTCAAAACGGCCAAAACTGTCAGGTGCCCAGGGAAGAAATAAGAGAAAAGAAGAGGAGGAGAAACGAGAAAAAGACAAGAGGTAGCAGGTAGGTAACGTTAGCCTACATGAAATTATTTGTCTGTTACAGAATGTGATAGTAACCTGGCTTTTTAGCATTAAGCTAATGTTACATGATTCGGCAATTGCTAATCAATAAATAGCTAGTTCTGTTTTAACGTCGGGTTAATATTGTGGAGGGGGCTAAATTGTTATGGAAAATAATAATGTAACGTTAGGTAATTACAGTACTCCCACCTTACATTCCTCAGGGACATTTGTATTAGATCTTTTAAGCAGGTGTTTTTTGTTTACATTGTTATTGCCTTCTGGTTAGCTAATGTTTGCCCTGCAGGTAATAGTCACTTTTCCACCCCTTTATATATTAGGTATAGTTGTAAGCCTAGTTGTTAAAGTGCACATCATTAATGTAAATTAAGCAATATGTATGTAAAAAATATTGTATTTCATATATTCATTTTTTATTTTTTGCATTCATTTATTTATTCATATTTTTTTTATCTTGTTATCTATTCTGATTGTTAATTTGCTTTCTTTAAGTAAAAAAAAGGTCAAAGACAAAGCTATTTGGTTTCTTGTGAGTATATACACTTCACTGCTGATGTGGGGGGGCGCCACCTAAAATCTTGCCTAGGGCGCCAGATTGGTTAGGGCCGGGCCTGCCGTGGGAGATTATCTAATTTCACCTATTTGGGTTAAAAATATTTTTTGCAAACCAGTAATTATAGTCTGCAAATGATGTGGCTATGCAGAACGGAACTAAAACTGAACCGGCTGCAAAGTATACAAAAACAGAATGCTGGACGACAGCAAAGACTTACTGTGGAGCAAAGACGGCGTCCACAAAGTACAAAGAAGGATTAAAAACGACTGAAATATTCTTGATTGCTAAAACAAAGTAGATGCGGGACATATCGCTCAAAGGAAAACATGAAACTTCTACAGGAAAATACCGGAAAAAGAGAAAAAGCCATTAAAATAGGAGCGCAAGACAAGAAGTAAAACACTACACACAGGAAAACAGCAAAAAAGTCCAAATAAGTCAGGGTGTGATGTGACAGGTGGTGACAGTACACCTACTTTGAGACAAGAGCTATAGTGATGCATGCTTGGTTATGCTTTAAAGTCATATCCAACAATTGTGACAATGATTTTGTTGATGTATTAAAAAATAAAAAGATAATAAAAATAGATACAAATAAAAACTAGAACTGCCTATTAGCTAGAACGAGCACACATACGTGTACATCTAAAAAAAAAAAAAAAAAAGGCTTTTTTAAAAAGAAGGGTTTTTAAGTCTTTTTTAAAAGCATTCACAGTCTGTGGTGCCCTCAGGTGGTCAGGGAGAGCCTTCCACAGACTGGGAGCGGCGGAGCAGAAAAGCCCGGTCTCCCATTGTTCGTAGCTTTGTCCTCGGAGGTTAGCCTGTAGGTGTCGTGTGGAGGATTTGGGGGTGAGCAGTTCTTTGAGGTAGAGGGGGGCACTTCCATGGAGGCGTGATCATAAATCACGCCTCTCACCTGGATAGTAGAAGAACAAGGACCTATTCTGACAAGTTGGTAGACTTTGACAGCCAATTTAAACCCGAAAGTGGCGAGAATGACACAAAAAGACACTTGGTTTCAGTCCTTCTTCATTTAAACTGGAATATATGAACGTCCGAGCAGACCTTGTACAGTAAGTGATGTTTTATCATGTTTGTTGTCTCTCATAAAGTCTGCAGTGAGTAACAATCAGTGATGGAGTTAAAAAAACAAAAAACGCAAACATCGTGATGCGTTTTTGAAATTCATGTTTCCCGTATGTTTAAAATTTGCAAAATACGTAAATATTACATGTTATTATGAATGTTACTACATGACATATATACTTACATCATGTATATATTACATGTTATTATGAATGTTACTACATGACATATATACTTACATCATGTATATATTACATGTTATTATGAATGTTACTAGATACTACATATATACTTACATCATGTATATATTACATGTTATTATGAATGTTACTACATGACATATATACTTACATCATGTATATATTACATGTTATTATGAATGTTACTACATGACATATATACTTACATCATGTATATATTACATGTTATTATGAATGCTACTACATGACATATATACTTACATCATGTATATATTACATGTTATTATGAATGTTACTACATGACATATATACTTACATCATGTATATATTACATGTTATTATGAATGTTACTACATGACATATATACTTACATCATGTATATATTACATGTTATTATGAATGTTACTACATGACATATATACGTACATCATGTATATATTACATGTTATTATGAATGTTACTACATGACATATATACTTACATCATGTATATATTACATGTTATTATGAATGTTACTACATGACATATATACTTACATCATGTATATATTACATGTTATTATGAATGTTACTAGATACTACATATATACTTACATCATGTATATATTACGTTATTATGAATGTTACTACATGACATATATACTTACATCATGTATATATTACATGTTATTATGAATGTTACTACATGACATATATACTTACGTCATGTATATATTACATGTTATTATGAATGTTACTACATGACATATATACTTACATCATGTATATATTACATGTTATTATGAATGTTACTACATGACATATATACTTACATCATGTATATATGACATGTTATTATGAATGTTACTACATGACATATATACTTACATCATGTATATATTACATGTTATTATGAATGTTACTACATGACATATATACTTACATCATGTATATATTACATGTTATTATGAATGTTACTACATGACATATATACTTACATCATGTATATATTACATGTTATTATGAATGTTACTACATGACATATATACTTACATCATGTATATATTACATGTTATTATGAATGTTACTACATGACATATATACTTACATCATGTATATATTACATGTTATTATGAATGTTACTACATGACATATATACTTACATCATGTATATATTACATGTTGTTATGAATGTTACTACATGACATATATACTTACATCGTGTATATATGACATGTTATTATGAATGTTACTACATGACATATATACTTACATCATGTATATATTACATGTTGTTATGAATGTTACTACATTACATATATACTTACATCATGTATATATTACATGTTATTATGAATGTTACTACATGACATATATACTTACATCATGTATATATTACATGTTATTATGAATGTTACTACATGACATATATACTTACATCATGTATATATTACATGTTATTATGAATGTTACTACATGACATATATACTTACATCATGTATATATTACATGTTGTTATGAATGTTACTACATGACATATATACTTACATCGTGTATATATTACATGTTATTATGAATGTTACTACATGACATATATACTTACATCATGTATATATTACATGTTATTATGAATGTTACTACATGACATATATACTTACATCATGTATATATTACATGTTATTATGAATGTTACTACATGACATGTATACTTACATCATGTATATATTACATG